>NC_136984.1:6376163-6399258 GCF_032717465.1 Coenobita brevimanus | reverse complement strand
AAGAGACTACAGATTTCAAGACTTCCCTCAGTGCAAAAGCTTCATTCTAAGAGTATACAACTGTCTCTGTTTTTAGTAATATAACATTCAGGAAGGGATTTTAAAAATAAGTGGTCGTCGAAGTTATTTTAAAAAAATGAGAATTAAAAATAATCTGTCTTGGATCAGTACTGTAGCAGAAAATATTATAATTTATTAGAATGAGGGAATTAAAAACAGTCTCCCAGTAAAATCTCTTACTTGTATATGGAGGTGAGATGAGCAGAGAGGCAACGAGATTTCAACTGCTGAAGTGCTCTTCACTTCCCGCTGCTTCTGTACCTGGTGAGGCGTGGAGACACAAATGTTGCTCCTAACCAACTGGGGTGATCCAAGTTATTACAAGGGAAGGGGCGGTGGTGGACCTGACCCCTCCCCCTCCCCATCTCTCTCTCTCTCTCTCTCTCTCTGGGATTCACTTCCACACACTGCCACCGTTAATATGGTTAGGAGTTTGATATTTCTGTGTGTGTGTGTGTGTGTGTGTGTGTGTGTGTAGGTGTGTGTGTGTGTGTGTGTGTGTGTGTGTGTGTGTGTGTGTGTGTGTGTGTGTGTGTGTGTGTGTGTGTGAGAGAGAGAGAGAGAGAGAGAGAGAGAGAAATGCATTTTTCCAACATCATCATCATCATCATCACTCTTGATTTCTGGACCTCATACGTCTCTCATATTGACGGTGTTGGTGAAGGCGTTGTCTACTACATTTTGCAAATCCTATCCCTAAACCAAATAAAAACATGTAACGTTAAATATTGAATAAATAAGAATGACGACATCGCTGGTAATGGGTTAAGGAGTTTCTGTATTCTCCTCAGTTAAAGAAGCTCCCTAATACACATCTTCCATAGCTATGTATTTCTGGAAACAGGTTGACTAATATCTTTTTGTACATTGTTTTACGCTTTTGAGCCTACTGATATTAAAATGATTTAAGTATCATAGAAAGAGGACGACAAGGTTTAGTAAACAAAATCAATCGCTTGGGAAGAGAGAGAGGTCTTAGGGAGCTTCCTTAACTGTAGGCTTGAGAATGCGGAGCCAAGGTGTAATATGGTAAAGTTGATCATTCAGAAGTGCTGCGCAGTGTCCGATACCAGCGAGAAAACGACTGATCTTATAGGCTCGTCGGATAGGGATTTAACCGCTTCATCATAACGTACTCTCTGCTTTATTATTGCTATCGACACGCGATTTTATGCAGGCTACGAAACACTTTTGAATGGTACCACTGTTAACTCTCTTACTCTGTATTTCTCCTACTGCCACTGTAGCGACACTCCAGTCTTTTAAACGCAGCGTGTCCAGGCATCTCCGAAATGAACGGATATTTACTGTAATTCCGGCTCTCTCTTATGTTTTTACTTTCCCTTGGAGGAAACAGTCTTGCTGCCTTTGAGTTTTCTTCTTACTTGTTTCTCTCTCTCTCTCTCTCTCTCTCTCTCTCTCTCTCTTTATATATATATATATATATATATATATATATATATATATATATATATATATAGGATAGAAGTACTGTCACCCACTTTGATCCTCTGACCACAATCTCATCAAAGCCTCATTAGTCAGCCTCCCCAAACCTCCTGTTCTGAACGTGTCATGGCGACTCGTTGGCACTTTCTTAGGGCAAACTGAGATGGATTTAGACATTATATTGCTGACATTCCATGGCAGTTTTTCTTCTCTAGTGATTTCATCTCTACCCAGTCCCACATTAATGACTTAAAACTAGCTGGTGTGGACTTATTCATGCCAAGCAAACAGTTCACTAAAAGATCGAACTCTTCAAAATCGTTTAATAAAAAATGTGGCAGAGCAACGTCCCAAAAGTCATTAGCATATAACGTTTACTTAAGAGAAAAAACATCTGAATCACTGTCAGTTTGAAATTGCTTGAAACCATGCAAGAGCTGTAATAAATCTCGCCAAATCAAACTTTCTTCGAAACCAAGCATCAAAACCACTTAACAACCCTAATGACAATTCTGGTTAACTCTCAATTCTTTCAATAATAACTTTAACAAGTCATCATCCATTTCTGCATTAAAATCTTCAGATGGCAACATTACAAATGACCCGCATGGGAAAGAGAATGTCTTTGCCAGTACATTTGCCAGAAATTCTACCTAAGAGGAAGTCAGCCACAACGTCCCAGTACCAGAATTTGACTCTCCTGGAACTGTTCCAATTAAAATACTGACTAGATACGTAAAATCCATCCAAGATAATTTACCAGCCAACAAGCTCCAGGCCCAGATGGAATTCCACCAATTGTTTTTAAAAAGTGTTCCCCTGAACTTGCCTCTGTTCTAGCTCAGTTATTCAGACTATGCATAAGTACTTCTTCATTCACTAATTCATAGAAAGAACCCAATATCCACCCAATTCCAAAGCAAGGAAGTTCCTCTGACTACTTTTATTACAGATCAATAGCTATCACATCTTCTATGGTAAAGTATTTGAAATTGTAATTAATCAGCACATAGTTAAAGTGGAGGGACTGTAAGAAAATGTTCTGGAAAGAGGTGAAAAGAGTAAGACAGGGTGGAAGTGAAGTTAGCAGGGGAGTGAAAGATAAAAATGGTAGATTACTAGTGGAGAAGGGAGAAAAAGTGAGCAGATGGCGAGAACACTTTAAGGAATTGTTGAACGTAGAGGATGGAAGTAATGCGAGTATAAGTGGCTGGGGAATGACTGAGAGAAGGAGGGAGGTGAGAAGACAGGAAGAAATCAGTAGGATAGAAGTTGTGGAGCCAATGAAGAAAGTTAAATCGGGGAAAGCCCCAGGAATTGATGGAGTGTGTGGTGAAATGCTGAAGCATGGGGGAGAGATAGTAGTAGAATGGATGTGGAAGATGTGCGGATTAGCCTGGGAGGAAGAGTAGAGTCCCGGAGGATTGGAAGTCAGGTATAATTATTCCTTTGTACAAAGGAAAAGGGGAAAAAGAAGTGTGTGGTAATCATAGGGGCATTTGTCTTCTTAGTATAATAGGAAAAGTGTATGGTAGGATACTTATTGACAGAGTTAGAGAAAGAACAGAGAAATTAGTTGGAGAAGAACAGGGAGGCTTTAGGAAGGGAAGAAGTTGTGTAGATCAGATATTCATTCTTAGATCTTTAGTGGAAAAGTTTCTAGAGAAGGGAAAGAAGTTGTATGCGGCTTTCATGGATTTGGAGAAAGCATATGACAGGGTGGATAGACAAGGATTCTGGAAAGTGTTAAGAATATATGGAGTAGATGGGAAATTGTTGAATGCTGTGAAGAGTAGGTACGATGGTGCGAAGGCTGCAGTGCGTGTGGATGGTGAACTAAGTGAATTTTTCTCTTTGAAAGTTGGGTTGAAACAAGGATGTGTCATGTCTCCATGGTTGTTCAATCTGTACATGGATGGGGTAATAAAAGAGGTACAAGGTAGGGTAGTGGATGTTGGAGTGGCCCTGGTGAGAGAGGCTAGTGTTTGGAAACTCCCTGTACTGTTGTTTGCAGATGATACTGTGTTGTTGAGTGAAGACGAAGGGGAGCTGCAAGGCTTGGTGGATGAGTTTGGGAGAGTGTGTAAGAAACGGAATCTGAAGGTGAATGTAGGGAAGAGTAAAGTGATGGTCTTTGAGAGAGGTGAAGTCAGTGAATGTACAGAGAGGTTGGATGGTGAGGAATTGGAAAATGTGAGTACGTTTAAGTACTTGGGTAGTGTGATGAGTAACGAGGGAGGTTTGGAGGGTGAAGTGCTTGAAAGGGTACAGCAGGGAAGAAAGGTTGCTGGTTCTTTGAAAGCAGTGATAAGAAACAGGGAAGTGAGCATGGAAGTGAAAAAGTTACTACATGACAGTATTGTGATACCAACTCTAACGTACGGAAGTGAAGCTTGGACGTTGTTGGAAGGACACAAGTCAAGAGTGAGAGCAGTGGAAATGAGTTATTTAAGAGGAGCCTGTGGAGTCACATGGAGAGATAGGCTGACGAATGAGGATATAAAGGAACGTTGTGGTGTTGATGTGGATGTGATAGGGAGCGTTATGAGGAACACACTGAGGTGGTTTGGCCATGTGGAGAGGATGGAGGGTGAAAGACTGACGAAGAGAGTGTATGTGAGTGAGGTGGATGGGGGAAGAGGGAGGGGACGGCCGAGGATGAGATGGAGGGATGGGGTGGAGAGGTATATGAGAGAGGGGTGTGTGAGTTGGGAGCAGGGCAGTGAAATGGCGGGGGACAGGGCGACTTGGAGGCGATTTGTTTGTGGCCACCCCAAACGGGATTGAGGCGTCTGGCAATAGATGGATAGATAGATAGTTAAACACCTTGAATCCAACAACTTAATTAGTGATAGACAATATGGTTTTTGCCACGAAAGATCCACAATTGACATACCCAATTTCCTGATTCATACCATCAATCAATCAATTGACCAACAAGGAGAAACTCATGCAGTAGCCGTTGATATTTCTAAAGCTTTCTACAAAGTGTGGCACCATTCCCTGCTGTCCAAACTCCCTTGCTATGGACTAATGTCTTTTGTTTCTCTGCTTTCCTCATATCTTAGTGACAGAAAAATAAGAGTAAAAGTAGATGATGTATATACCAATCTCCACTCAGTTAACGCCGGCGTGCCACTAGGATCAGTTCTGGCACCAACCGTATTCCTCGTTCATATTAATGATCTCCTATCTGTCACCCACAATCCCATCCATTCATATGTAGATGACTCAACACTTCACAGCTCACTTACACTCAAAGACGCATTTACAAAGTTTAATATCTCTAACTCTCAAATCACCACAGCCATCTCCATAAATCAAGACTTATCTAAGTTCATTGAATGCGGACAAATCAACCTTATCTCATTTAATACTACTAAAACCAAATATGTACAGTTACCAGTAGAGAGATATTGCCAGATCCGTATATTGCCTTCAGTACTACTAATATTCTCTTCTCCAAAAGTATTGAAATTCTCGGTGTTTCACTTAACAATGCATTCAACTGGACTTCTCATGTCAGATCACATCCTAAAACCGTCTCAAAGAAACTTGGATTGTTGTACAGAGTCCGTAACCTTTTCACTGACTAGCAGTAAGCTATAATTTATGATCCATTTGAGCTCTGAGCCTGAATATTGTCCACCCTTCTGGAATGGATGTGGAGAGGCTGCACTAAAACTAGACAAAATTCAGAACATAGCTGTTGGAATTGTTTATATCCCTGCTATTTTAAATAAACTACCTCCCCTGCAAGTAAGGAATGTTGCCTCCCTTACATTATTTTACAGATACTTTAATGGCAAATGCTCACACGAAGTTGCGTCCATTGTGCCACCTCTCCATGCCTTCCCTCGTGCTACACGGGCATCTGATGGCGCTCATGACTGGAATGTCACACAGTCATATTGCAGAACTTCTGCCTCTCAGAATTCTTTTATTCCCCGAACTGTATCTCTCTGGAACTCGCTTCTCCAGAGATGTTTTCCCCCAGATTTCAACCTACAACTGTTCAAGTCCAACTGTTACAGATATTTTATGAATGGAGGATGTCAGTAATCTGGTGTATGGATTTTTTTCATTTGTATTTCCTTCCTCTGTTCTGTTTTATATATATATATATATATATATATATATATATATATATATATATATATATATATATATATATATATATATATATATATATATATATTATGGCCCTTGTTGCAAGGACACAAGTAACAGTGAGAACAGTGTAAATGAGTTACTGTATTTATAAAGAGAATGTGGAGTTACATGGAGGGACAGCCTGACAAATCAGTAAGTGAAAGAGCGTTGTGGTGTGGATGTGGATGTGATAGAAACGTTTAGCAGAAATATACTGAGATGTTTTGGCCATAAGGAGAGGATGGAAAATGAGAGACTAACGAAGAGAGTGTATGTGAGTGAGATGAAGGGGAGGGGAGAGAGGGATGGGAAGACCGAGGATGAGAAGGGATGGAGTGGAAAGGCATATGAAAGGGGGAGGGGGTAATTTTGGGGAAGGGCAGCGAAACGACAAGGGACAAGGCGACATGTAGGTGACTTGTTTGTAGCCACCCCATACGGGATTACGAGGTCTGGCTGTAGATACATGGACAGATGATGATGATGATGATAAAAGCAAGAATAATAACAAGAGCAACATCAACAGTGAAATGGCGGGGGACAGTGGGACGTGGAGGCGATTTGTTTGTGGCCACCCTGTATAAGGGATTAAGGCGTCTGGCAAAAGATAGATAGATAAAATATCAACACCAAAAACTTCACAAACGACAGTGACAACGAGAACAGCAACAACGTGAAAGTGCTTAGAGAGTGCATACCTTCGCCAGTGCCATTGCAGGATCAGGATCAGGATCAGGATTAGGATCCGTCCCAAAATGTAATAATTCTTCCTTGGCAGTGGCCCGCCCTTCCACAAAATTTCACTGAAATTACTTTTGGAGACATCGAGTAGACAAACACCCAAAAATACTGGTTCAGAATGATGATCCGGATCACCCTCCCCCCCCAAAAAAAAAAAAAAATAGAGGATTTTTCCTTGTGCCATACCCTACCTCTCCAAAAAATATCAGCAAACTCCGTTCATAACTTTTTGGGCAATGCTGCTGACAACAAATAGACAAATGAAACTGTCACAGGCAGAGTGTTTGCCGAAGTTTTCATTGGCGTGTAGACAGTCATTTGGCAAAATTTTCTAGCTTAGTTTATACCGGCTTGTAAGCAGTCATTTAACGAATTTTTTCGCGATTCATTGCGAATCACTGGGTGGCTTTAGTAGCTAAAAATTGAAGTGGCAGAGTGTGTCCAGACGTTTCTCTTCAAATACGTAAGGAAAAAGTCGATTTTGCAAATTTCAGAAAATGGTGCCGTGCCCGGTCAGTAGGTCCTGACAATTTCCGGCCCCACGGCTCTACCACCCGCTCTTCTTTCCCCACCAGTCTTTCCCTCCTGTACCGCCCTTCTTCCTCCCTCTTCCCCCCTCTTCCCCCACCCCATCTCCCCCATACTCCCCCCCTCTTTCCACTCTTCCCCCTCTTTCACTACCCACTTTCCCCCCTCTTTCACACCCCTCTTTCCCCCTCCTTCTTTCTCCTCCCTCTATCCCCCTCCCTTCTTCCTCCCTTATTTCTCCCTCCTCTTTCCTTCCACCCCCTTTCCCACAATTTCCTCCATCTTTCCCCTCTCATATTCCCTCTCTTTCCCCTCTAATTCCTCCTTCTTTCCTTTCCCCTCTTTTCTCCCCTTTTCCTCCCTCTCCTCTTATCAGCCAGCCTTTCTCCCCCTCTTTCTCCATTCTTTTCCCTCCCTCCTTTCCCCCTCTTTTCTTACTCTGCCCCCTTCTTTGCCCCCCTATTTCCCCCTCTTTTCTCTCTTTCCCTCCACTATCCCCCTCCTTTCCCTCCCGCTTCCTCCCCTCTTTCCCCCCCCTCTTTGCCCCCTCTTTCCCCTCACTTTCCCCCTATTTCCCCTTCCTTCCTCTTTCTTTCCTCCATATTTTCTCCCCTCCCTTTCCCCTCTCTCCTCCCCGTTTTTCCCTCCTCTTTTCCCTCCCCACTTTCCCCTTCCGTCTTTCTCTCCATCTTTCTCCCATCTTTCCCCTCCCCTCTTTCCCCCTCTTGCCCCCCTCTTCCCCCTTCTTCCCTCTTCTACCCCTTCCTGTTTTGCTTTCTCTTCCCCTCCTTTCCTCCCTCTCCCCTATCCCCTTCTCTTCTCCCATCATCTTCCCCCTCCATTCCCCCTCTACCCTTCCCTCCTCCCTATCCCTCTTCCCCCTCCCTCTTCCCCCCTTTTCTTCCCCTTTTCTTCAACCTTCTTCTCCTGTTCTTCCCTCCCTCTTTTCGCCCATCCTTTCTTCTTTCCCCCTTTCTTTCCACCCTCTTCCCCATCCCCTCTTCCCCCCTTCTTCCTGTCCTCTCTTCCCTCTACCCTCATCTCACCTTCGTCCCCCCTTCTCTTCCCTCCTCTTCTCCCCTTTTCTCCCCATTTGCCCTCCTCCCGTCATCCCCCTCTTCTTCCCCCCTCTTCCCCTCTCTTGCCCCATGTTGTGCTTCCTGCTCTCTCTCTCTCTCTCTCTCTCTCTCTCTCTCTCTCTCTCTCTCTCTCTCTCTCTCTCTCTCTTCCCCAAGATTATTATTACATATTGTCCCGTTGCAGTCAATCTACAGGTCTTACAGCACAAAGTCCACCATTGAGGGACTTCAACCCCCCACCCTCCCCAGGGCCTTTGCCCGAGTTTGATGAAAGCCAGTTGGCTTCCAGGGTTTATTGATATCTACGTTTTTATTTTTTACAGAAAGATTATCGCAAAAGTATAAACCTGTAGATTGGGGACAGCCAGGCAGACAAATAAACATACGGAACCGTCCAACATGCTTGCCGAATCTCTCGATTCCGGCAAGCAACAAACCAGTGCTGGCAAAAACATAACCTCCTTGGCGGCGGTAACAACAACGACGACGACGCCCACGACAACGACGAGAATAACAACGACAACGGTGACGACAACAACGACAGCAACAACGACAACACAGCAACAACGACAACACAGCAACAACAACACAATAATAACGACAACACAACAACAACGACAACACAACAACAACGACAACGACAACGACAATGTCAACAACAACAACGACAACACAACAACAACGACAACACAACAACAACGACAAGACAACAACAACAACAACAACGACAACGACAATGTCAACAACAACGACAACACAACAACAACGACAACACAACAACAACAACAACACAACAACAACGACAACACAACAACAACGACAACACAACAACAACGACAACACAACAACAACGACAATACAACAACAACGACAACACAAAAACAACGACAACACAACAACAACGACAACACAACAACAACAACACAACAACAACAACACAACAACAACGACAACACAACAACAACGACAACACAACAACAACAACAACGACAACACAAAAACAACGACAACACAACAACAACGACAACACAACAACAACGACAACACAACAACAACGACAACGACAATGTCAACAACAACAACGACAACACAAAAACAAAGACAACACAACAACAACGACAACACAACAACAACGACAACACAACAACGACAACACAACAACAACGACAACACAACAACAACACAACAACAACAACAACACAATAACAACGACAACACAATAACAACGACAACACAACAACAACGACAACACAACAACAACGACAACACAACAACGACAACACAACAACAACGACAACACGACAACAACGACAACACAACAACAACGACAACACAACAACAACAACAACGACAACAACAACAACAACAACAACAACGACAACACAAAAACAACGACACCACAACAACAACGACAACGACAATGTCAACAACAACAACGACAACACAAAAACAACGACAACACAACAACAACGACAACACAACAACAACGACAACACAACAACAACAACAACACAATAACAACGACAACACAAAAACAACGACAACACGACAAAAACGACAACACGACAACAACGACAACACGACAACCACGACAACAACAACAACAACGACAACACAACAACAACGACAACACAACAACAACGACAACACAACAACAACGACAACACAACAACGACAACACAACAACGACAACACAACAACAACGACAACACAACAACAACGAAAACACAACGACAACACAACAACAACGACAACACAACAAGGGACAAGACGACAACAAGGACAACACGACAACAACAACAACACGACAACAACAACAACACGACAACAACAACAACACAACAACAACGACAACACAACAAGGACAACACGACAACAACAACAACAACGACAACAACAACGACAACACAACAACACAACAACAACGAAAATGTCAACAACAACGACGAGAGCAACAATAACAACGACAACAACAACATTAATGGCAACAACAACAACAACAACAATAACAGCGACAACACAACGACGACGACAACGACGATGACAACGATGACGAAACAACAACGACGACAACAACAACGCAATGACAACAACAACGACAACCACAAGGAAGACGTTGACAATTACAGCGGCAAGAACGATGACGACGACAAGAGCATCAACAACCCCCTCAAGACAAAGACGATAAGAACAACGACCACGACAACGACAACAAGAACAATGACGAAGACAAGAGCATGAAAAATTACGACGACGACGAAAGGCGACTTTAATATCAAGAGCGGCGACTACAACAACAACAACAACAACAACGGTGGCAAAAACGAGAACGGCTACAACAACAACTGCAACAAGACAACAGCAGCGACGACGATAATAACTAAGACAACAACAACAACAACAACAACAACAACTGCAACAACTGCAACAAGACAACAGCAGCGACGACGATAATAACTAAGACAACAACAACAACAACAACAACAACAACTGCAACAAGACAACAGCAGCGACGACGATAATAACTAAGACAACAACAACAACAACAACAACAACAACTGCAACAAGACAACAGCAGCGACGACGATAATAACTAAGACAACAACAACAACAACAACAACAGTAAGAGTGACGGCGACAGCAGCAACAACAACAACAACAATGAAGACGACTTTAAATACGGCGACCACGACATAAACAACAACGAAAACAACACCAACAACGGCGATGACATAACAATAACAACGAAAACGACGATAACGACGAAGACAACACCAGCAACGACGATGACAAGTATAAAGTCAACATCGACGGTGCCAGCAACAGCGACAACGACGATAGCGACGACAACGACGACAACAACGATGATGACGACAACGACGACGACGACGACGATACCAATGACGACGATAACAACGACGACAATGACGACAACAACGATGACGGCAACAACAACGACGACAACAACAACGACGATGACTACAACGACGACAACAACAACGACGATGACTACAACGGCACTGACGACAACAACGACGACAACAACAACGATGACGACAACAACGACGACGACGACGACGATACCAATGACGACGACAACAACGATGACGACAACAACAACGACGACAACAACAACGACGACAACAACAACGACGACAACAACAACGACGATGACTACAACGGCATTGACGACACCAATGACGACAACAATTACAGGCGACAACAACAATAACGGCAACAAAGACGACAATAACGACGACAACAACACTATCAATGGCGACAACAGTAACAACGACGACTCCAACAATGACGACAACAACGATGATGATGTCAGTTACAACAACGACGACATAAACGACGACAACAACGACGAGAAAAACAACGGCTACAGCAACAAGTCGGGCACAGAAAGTAAAAAAAAAAAAAAAATGTGCCAAAGAAGCAGTGATTTGCTAGTTCATTAGCACGTGAGTAATGGGGCGGAGTCACGCAGCGCCTGGTAATGACAGCACTGGAACTACACGTGAGCAAAACTCTAATTAGAGAAAACACTGCCACATGTGTTGTGACTCAGGTGTTCATTAAGACTGCTTTAAAGAAGGCAACACTGTCATTACGGGATACTTATTACCTGAGACACAACAAACACTCTCTGGTTCCTGTGAGTCACTTTGGCCTGCCGTTAACTGCAACAGAATACTAGACTCCTGGCCATGAAACAGTCCATGGTGCCAGTATTAACAGTTTCACGTGCCTAATATTGTCATCAATAATATCAATCCACTTTTTGAATGAACAATTATGAATCTCTTGCACAACATTTTGAAAAGTCTGTTTGGTTGTAATGATCACAATGTTGGATTTCAAAAGACTTTGTTCACTGTCTCGCAATGTACCGCACGGATGTGAAACGGTATTAGTGTCCGCAATAGTACCGATAGCTACACTCATCCAAAGAAATGCTTGAGTTGTCCTGGCGATGAAACGGTCAATGGTTCCAGTGTTAACACTCTGTTTACTATATTTTATTTTTAAGTGATATAAGTGGTATTGTGTTGACTGGCATAGAATGAGCGCTCCCTCGATCATCAAATGGTCAACGGTAAACTGGGAAACCGCAGTCTCTAGCCTACCCGGGTTGGGGCAGGATATTAGGACCGAATCATTTCTGGACGGTGCCCCACTCTGATAATCACGTGGCATTACATGCACGTACACACAAATTATGAATCACTCGAAGCTTTGCTATCTGTGTCATGTTCTCTTTTTACTCTGTATCTTGGTAACCAAAGTATGGATACATAGGTGACAATGGCTGTTAAGATGATACTCCTTTTTATTGCATTCCTTTCAAAATATCGTCATAGCAATCGCACTTGAACGAAAACTGCCGACACTGGAGTTACGACTTGAAGATCTGAAGCACCTCCATACAGGTGAGCGGCCTGACGTCATGGGTAGAAGACCTGCTGTTTCAGGCGGATACGGGTGTTAAAGGGGCAATTACCAGCCATCTTTCTCGGAAATAAAGATGAATCATGACTGTGAGGGAATCACTGCGCTCCAGGACAGTGCTGACATGCTGACAGTGACGAGTGGGTGAACTGTCTCCGATGGTAAATGGTAAAATATTTTCATGAAAACTTTACTGAGAATGAAGGTTGATGTTACGACACACACACACACACACACACACACACACACACACACACACACACACACACTCACTGTAACATTGTACGATGCGTTGGCAGATGTGGGGAGGCTTTTTTGAGTCTTAGTGTTCATCTTACAGTCTGTCTCCTTCCTTTCCATGGTTTACAAAGGTAAGTGTAGGGTAAAATGTGCAGTATTATGGGGAAAAAAAATTGGCCAAACGTAACAATGCGAGCATCACACGACACTAATAGCCAAAACTTTAAGGGTCCATAACCTGTATGTTCGTATGTGTTGCCTGTGAGACTTGCCGTATTGCATATGTATACAGGGGTGGGTCCGTTTTAAGTATTGTACTACAAGTGTATGAGGTGAAAAGTGACTGATTCACCTTTTATTATAACGTTTCTGAAAATTTTGCACATATTATATACATATTATCACAAAGTTACACAGATGAGCGGAAAATACAAGATATATTGGTCTATGTGGTTTGGTGGAAGCGTCGTTTTCAGCCACTGTGCTCAGACGGATGTATGGACGAATTCTCGCACTCGAACTGATTATGTATTAATCATAACTACTTTGGATGACGCCTGATGATTCAAACACAAACACACAAGATTACAGAAAGTTACTTATCTCGCTTATACACACACACACACACTCAGATGCTGAAACCGTTGTGTGGTTTCACTGGGTGGTTTGGAAGTGCTTCTTTTGATTCTTAAATTTCTTGAAAGCTATGGGCTATTACAGCCGTGTCCATGTTTGACTAAAGGGGCACTCAGTGGAGCGAATCTCTCCGACAAGGGCAAGGTAATTTCTAAACCACTCTTCATAATGGGTTAGGTTATCTCATCACTGATTAGGGTTTTGCAAAAGTGTGTTTCGGATCCAGAATTTATCATACGATCCGGATCGGTCCCGAATGTTAATCGATTGTTCCCTGGGACACGGGCTATATACCCACCAAATTTGGTCCAAATCTCTCTTTTAGTTTTTGAGTAATCCTGCAAACAGACAAACAAACATATAGACAAAGAAATAAACAGGGGTGAAAGCATATTCTCCTTGTAGGAAAGAATAGAGATATTCCCGGGAAAAATGCAGTAAATTAATACATATCGTCATCTATACCGCCATATTATGATTATCTCTAGCAAGATAAATTATACAAACCAGAGTCAAGCTTTGATTGGTTCATAACATGCGTGTACGTGCAGGTGTTGCCCCGTGATAGAGTGGGCCGTCCGTCCGGAAAGGACCTGGTCCTAACCTCTAGGCCAGACCCGGGTGGGCTAAAGATTGTGGTTTCCGAGTGTACCGGTATTAACACACATGTTCCCATGACTCTCTTAGTTGCGTCAAACTATTTGGCGTTAGTTGTGGAAGAATATTGTAGAGTCCCTTGCTATGAGAGGGTTAGTGTTGGCGTAACTCCTTCACCCCGAGGACACTGTTTCATTCTTTCCCACCTGACCATTTCATTTACAAGTAGTTGCGGCAGCCTCGCAGAAGCTTATTCGGCGGTACGAAAATATATGTTCAGCGTCTATATCTCAGGCACGTGGATGACCATTAAATGCTATATAAATTGCAAAGAGTTACTATAACAACGCCATATTCTAATGCATCATAGTGGGACATGAGTTGCATGACATGAAATCATCGGCTTCTCCTTCCCGAGGTCACAAGAGAATCGCAAGAAGCTGCTGGTTCAGTATCCCCTGTCAAACTTTCCTCCTTTTCTGTTTTTTGTTTTTTTCGAGAACTGATTATCTATATCTATATATATATATATATATATCTATCTATCTGTCTACCTACTCTACCTATCTATCTATCTATCAATCTATCTATCTATCTATATATATATATATATATATATATATATATATATATATATATATATATATATATATATACACACAAACACACACACACACACACACACACAGTTGGGCCCATGATATCCTGACTGTAGAAAATCCCTTAAACAGCAATGGGCCAACAGCAAAGTTTCAGACTACAGTGACGAAAATATCTGAGTATACATATAATGTTTATAATTAATGACTGTGAAGAGAAGTAGGCTGTCTCGTCTTTTTAGTATGCTCTGAACATATAACACAAAACAGAAGTGAAGGAAGTCAGTAATATATGCCTTGGGACGGTATAACAAAATTGTGGGACAGGAAATCAACCAAGAGTGAAAAAAATCATGGAATGTTGTAAAGGTGTGTATAAGTTTTCCTCACAAAATACCTATTGGGTTGAACACAGAAAGGTGCATCAAAACATTCGCTACGACTAAGTAAAATAAGAGAGAGAGAGAGAGACTAAAGCTACATCCTTTTGAAGGGGTTAACACGATCTCCCAACCAGACAAATGAGCAAGTGTTTCAGTCCTAATTACTCTGCACGATGCTCTGTAAGTTCATTATGTACATTAATTATCCAGGAATCACGGTGATTTTGATTTTCTCTCTCTCTCTCTCTCTCTCTCTCTCTCTCTCTCTCTCTCTCTCTAATACCACAGTTATTAGGCTCAGTCACAAGTGAAGATTTTGGTAAAGTTACCAAATCTTATCTAATTTTCTTGGACTTTTTTCTTTTTTTCCTGTAAGTTACTTAGCCCACAGCTAAGAAGTCTCGGGTTAGATTCTCACCAGGCAACAGGACTGTGAGATTTCTTTTTTCCCTCATAGTCTATCTGAAACTGATAATAAAGGATCTGAACTGTACTCTAAGTCAGACAGCTGTGAGTCTGTGCTTGGAGGTTGGTTGGAACTTACAAATACTGATTTTGTACATAAATGTCTCTCCTGTAATAGATTAGCGTTATATTAAAATTTATTTCAGCTTCAGTTGTTTATTTTAACATTTTCCTCAGTTGTATTTTAGTATTGTGGTATATTTACATAAGTCTAGTAGTTGTTAGAAGTATTACAATCCCATACTTTAGAGAGACATAGAACTATTACAATTGGGAACAAATATTAGCCTGATACATCAACTCTTCTCCGTCTGTTTTTCCACTGGTGTCAAATCTTCCTTCGCTGAGAAAAGTCTGATAGGTTCCTCTGCTCCTAGATGATGATTTTTAGCATGATTCATTGGTGAAAAGGGTGACCGACATGCCCTCAGTATACAGTAAACACAGTGGAATGGTAGACGATTTTTTGTCCCTAATTGCACCTCACGTATAATATCCTACACCTTTTAAGACTATAGAGAAGAGAGGAGTAAAGGCAAGCAAAAAAATGATAATAATAAAGAGAAGTAAATCAAAAAGACCTATAATTCCTGTATATTTTATGTAGGAAGCTGTGACTACGGATTATATATGTATATATATATATATATATATATATATATATATATATATATATATATATATATATATATATATATATATATATATATATATATATATATATATATATATATATATATATATATATATATATATATATATATATATATATATATATATATATATATATATATATATATATATATATATATATATATATATATATATATTATTTTATATTAACCAAGAACTGAAGACAACGATATCAAATACTCCCAAACCCACCAATGCCTCCAGGTGAAAGCGGCAAGAGAGAGAGAGAGAGAGAGAGAGAGAGAGACAGACAGACAGAGAGACAGAGAGACAGAGACAGACAGACAGACAGACAGACAGACAGACAGACAGACAGACAGACAGACAGACAGACCCATGCAACAAAGAAAACCGGGCATGATAGTTCCTTCGGAAAGTATGAGTGGATGTCCAGTTTTAAGCTATTATTGTCTGTAAGGTAAAAGTAACATTAATTCCAACACAAAGCAACAGTGTTGGTGTATTTCTGTGATCTAGATGTTTACTGGCGGTCAAAAGTTCTGTCCTGATCCCAGGCACAACATGAATCTCTTCCAACTGAGGTTCGAACAACGGTGCTTCGGGAGGAGGGGGATGTGAGGTGCCGGGGTGGCAGGAGACGGGGTCAGAGGGAGGGATTCACTGTCCAGATCCATGGGATGTTAAGTCAGCAGTATTGCCATGATCTCAATATGATTTACTGATAAGGCTGGGCTGTGATATTGATGACTTACAATAGTATGAGTATGGTTAAGCACTCCATAAGACTGTGGGAATACGTGAATGTCACCCCTGGCACTCTCGTAGTGATTTTCAGCCTCTGCGGTTCTGTGGTGGAGGAAACGGACAGCACAAAGTGATGAGGTTAAGCAGATTATAGAAATATCCCAGACTACTGCTTTGATCAGAATGAGTAGCTCTGGTTATTTTGTTGTATTCCCCTGTATCGCCATCCCTTTCCCTTACATCTCTATCTCCATTCCACCCATTCTTACCCTGCCTGTCAACCTCCTACCTCTTTCCTCCCTCTTCCTTACCTCTCTCCGCCCACTTTCGCCTACTTACTCCCTTCCCTGAGGAACCATGGACCTCCTGTTTAGGTCCAGTGCTATATGTGATAAAAAATACAGGGAGAGCTAACTGGTGATCAAAAAAACAGTGGTAGTGGAAAGTTGGCCTTTATTACGTACACCACGACATTCATTGCATAAATATTATCTAGAGACAGTCTTACCAGCTTTATTCGTAGCCTCTTGATTATCAGAATACTCATTTTCCAAACCTTCCCTTATACATTGCACGAATCTGTCTATCTATCTGTACATCTATCTATCTCTCATATATCTATGTACCTATGTATGTATGTATGTATGTATGTATGTATCTCTCTCTCTCTCTCTCTCTCTCTCTAATCATCATCCGGACCTCCATTCCCACCCTACGGCAGGGTGAGGAGTAGCAACGTCCAGACAGCCCAAGTCTGCCCAATCCAATGGGCCATGCTTCCATTCAATCATAATTCAAGCCCCCGGAATCCTGGCTCTACCTGATACGCCAAAAACATTCACCATATTCTGTAGTTCACGTAAACGTATCCGATGGAATATATATACAGTATATACACACACATTATATATATATATATATATATATATATATATATATATATATATATATATATATATAGAAAGAGAGAGAGAGAGTACTGTTTTGAATGTAGATGAGAGCGGGAGTGCAAGATGGTTTTATCAGTGTTATCGCGCAATATAATCAACAACGAACTATGAATAGTCTAAGACTACAATACAAACTATTGGATTATTTTGTATTCACTGTTGAAATATGAGAAAGGTGCGGCAATGGGATGGATGAAGGGAAGAGTGCAAAGGATCCTGAGCATTACCCTCTGTTGCCGCATCATCGGGATGTGGGGAGTGGGAAAATCATCAAGAGGAACTGCCCTCCTCAAAGGTGTCTCTGTCAGGACTGTGCATCATGGATGCATCGGTGGCAAATGGAGGGCTCAGTGAAGACAAAGCCTTGCAGTGAAAGACCACGGGTTGCCATCGTCAAGATGTCGCCCGTATAGCGGACATGGTAAACGAGCAGTCAAAGTGTTCAGCAGTTCAGGTTACTCGGACTTTACAGCTTCCTTGCTATCAGCGGACGACGAGAAGACGCATTCAAGAGACGGTCATTCACTGTTACAGGACAGCCAAGAAATAAAAAATCTCTCAAGCCAATAAAGAGTGTAGACTAGGCTTTGCTTTATAGCATTAAGGAGCAGACGTAGATTTTTTTGAACAGTCATATTTACTTATAAGAAATGCTTCACGTCGGTGGAAACAGGGGCTCAAACGTGCTGGCGACCTGTATCACACGGTATGAAATGGAAAAATATACCGAAGGGCGAACGTGGAAGGGTGAGCTTATATTTTGGGGACGGATGTGGGCCAATGGACCTGGAGAATTGACGGAAATAGAAGGAAGATTTACGGGGCATTTACATTTACGTGTTAGAAAACGTTTTATTGCCATCCATACGAAATACGGCAATCCCACTTCCTCATCCTATTAGACTTGTTCACGACGGGAGTCCTGCGTATATGTGCACAGTGTTAAAGGATTGGTTAAATCAGCACCCGGAAGTGGAAGTCCTCGATTGACCATCAAAGGGTTGTGATCTAAACCCATTCAAGAATTTATGGGTCATTATGTGCAAGGACTGGGGCGTGGGTGAAGAAAAAAGTGTTCAAGCTGTAGAACGTAAAGCCCTTGAGGTTTGAGAGTCTGTGAGGAACCGTTCAATTATCTGTCATACTTTAATGGCATCCCTACCAAATAGGGTTGATGAAGTTATTGAAGCTCAAGGTGGTTGGATCTTGCATTGAAGTGTTTGCATCATTTGAATGTTTGATGATGTAATTTTCTTCGATTTCGTGTAAGTTAGCTTTCATATTGATAAGTAATACCTTGTGTATTCTATATGTATGTATTGCAGGCAATGATTGACCAAAAGCCTGGCATTAAGTTTGTTAATATCACCATTATGTTTCCTAGGGTTATCACAAATTAGTGTAATTATTTATGAATGTGTTTTTCTTAATACGGTCAAGGTGAATTACTTCTACAGTATATGTAAGTAGCAATATTCCGATTCTATAGCATAATTACACTAACTACTATATTGTGTTTCATTAATAGTGTTTGACTGATATAAAAGCATTGGTTTAACTCATGTGTTTCAGTTTCCTCTAAATTAAAATTTGCCGATATATTTTCTAACTTCATCCCGAGCACCATCTCCTGAAACTGATTGAAATGACCAGGCTTTTGCCATAAAGTCCTTCCTTAGCTGAAAAGAATAAAAATAGCGGTGGTGTACTTGTAAGTGTGGTATAAATTATAACCTTATTAAAGACAGAAAAGAATGACCATAATATACACAGAAAAGCTTAATATCCAGTGATAACCGATGACTTGCCATTCTGCAGAGAAACCAACGAATCACAGTTATGCGAAGGATGATTTTAAAAATGAAATACAAACTGCTTTTACGCTGCGAGGACTGAGAAACATCATAGTACTAACCATGATTCTCTAAATTGCCTTATTAAAAATTATGTCTCGCTGAGTATATAGTTACCTGTATATCATCATGTTCATATTTATTAATATAATATAACCTTATCAGTGAATCATATTGAGATTATGGCAATATTGGTTACCTATCATCCCATGGATCTGGACACTGAATCCCTCCCTCTGACCCTGTCTCCTGCCACCCCGGCACCTTGTATCCCGCTCCTCCCGAAACAGCTTTGTTCGATCCTCAGTTGGTGAGATTTATGTTGTGCCTGGGATAAAGACAGAACTTTTGACCGTCAGTGTACTTAATTACATAACCACCAAACTCATACAAAACCTTCAAACAAATAGCATCCCTCACGAACCACCACCAGACATCCTCCCAAAAGAAATCACCCTATCTAGAGAGACACGAATACGCTTAGCCATACTACGGTGCGGTCAACACCCACCCCTGCTACAGTCCCAACACAAATTACCTCTCACAGTCAATCCACTATGTTCACAGCGCAATGCAGCTCCCTACATCACAACACACTCATGTATCACATTATCACATCACAGACAAGCCTTCAAAATGATCTCAGAAAAAAAAAAAAAAATCAGACACCGGTTGAAACTGTTGTTCCCTGCAGTCCACTAGATTCACATTTAGGTCAGCCTCTGATTGCAGAAACAACAAGAAGTAAAGGAAGAAACAATATTAATGATCCCATACACTGCTTGAGCTTCAAGAAGTTTATAAGTACTGTTCCAGATATACATTCTGGGTTGCACGTGGAAGGCGGGCAACTGTTCGTGCAGTGGTAGTTTGCAACTGGAACAAACTGAGTTCATTTCTCTTGTCGAACAAACGCTTGAAAGGAGTTAAATTCCCTTTTGTACCTGTTCAACCACCAGTACAGTTGGTAACCTTGATGAAAACGGAATAGTTGCAGGTATTCTAGGAGAAGGTTGGATCTCAGCAAACATTTATTTATTTTTATTTTTTACCCCGATGGTCCCTTCATGGAACCGACAAGTATTATTTTGCCATTATTAAAAAAAGTTTTGAAGGACAGAGCCAAAATACAGGTACTATAAATACCATAAGTATTCAGCTCCGGTTAATCTCTTTATTGCTATAACGTCGTTTGTATTTGTTTTTGCTATCGATGAACAGTTTTATTCAGCTTCGGATATTTTATTTAACTCCAGCGTTTTGAAACGTAATTCATAATCCTTCAGTATGAGACATTTTTCTTAGGTTACATAAAGTCTTAACACAGCAAGTGTAAAATTATGATGTTATGGGATTGAAGGGGTTAAGTTATCCAAGACTGAATATTGCCGGAAAGTACACAGCGGCATTTAAGCCATTCAGTACGATGACGTCTTTGTTTACTCAGCTTTGGAGAGACTTACAACTGGAGGATTTACATATATTCCTCATTAACCTCTTCACTACTAAAGGTCCGTACTAAGCTAAGTAAAGTCGTTTCCTGATAGCAAGACTAAAAGAAAATACGTCATTGGATTGACGGAGTTAACAGAGGCTTCTACAGCATGACTCTCAGCTGAATTAACTTGACTGGCGTTGGCTGGGGTAAAATACTAGAATTTTCCCAAGGATGTAACGGTTAATGATGATAGAATAAAAACTTCCAAGCTCGTATGACCCCTTCTCAGCTGAATAAAATCGTCTGGCGTTAGGTGGAGTAGAATACTAAGCCAGCCTGATCACGAGAGGGTTAACAGTAACAGCAAATCTCACTCTCCTATGACTCTATCTATCTATCTATCTATTGCCTGACGCCTCAATCCCGTTTGGGGTGGCCACAAACAAATCGCCTCCAAGTCGCCCTGTCCCCCGCCATTTCACTGCCCTGCTCCCAACTCACACCCCCCTCTCTCATATACCTCTCCACCCCATCCCTCCATCTCATCCTCGGTCTCCCCCTCCCTCTTCCACCCTCCACCTCACTCACATACACTCTCTTTGTCAGTCTTTCACCCTCCATCCTCTCCACATGGCCAAACCACCTCAGTGTGTTCCTCACAACGCTTCCTATCACATCCACATCCACACCACAACGTTCCTTTATATCCTCATTTGTCAGCCTGTCTCTCCACGTGACTCCACAGGCTCCTCTTAAATAACTCATTTCCACTGCTCTCACTCTTGACTTGTGTCCTTCCAACAATGTCCAAGCTTCACTTCCGTACGTTAGAGTTGGTATCACAATACTGTCATGTAGTAACTTTTTTACTTCCATGCTCACTTCCCTGTTTCCTATCACTGCTTTCAAGGAACCAGCAACCTTTCTTCCCTGCTGTACCCTTTCAAGCACTTCACCCTCCAAAACTCCATCCTTACTCATCACACTACCCAAATACTTAAACGTACTCACATTTTCCAATTCCTCACCATCCAACCTCGCTGTACATTCACTGACTTCACCTCTCTCAAAGACCATCACTTTACTCTTCCCTACATTCACCTTTAGGTTCCGTTTCTTACACACTCTCTCAAACTCATCCACCAAGCCTTGCAGCTCCCCTTCTGTCTTCACTCAACAACACAGTATCATCTGCAAACAACAGTACAGGGAGTTTCCAAACACTATCCTCTCTCACCAGGGCCACTCCAACATCCACTACCCTACCTTGTACCTCTTTATTACCCCATCCATGTACAGATTGAACAACCATGGAGACACATGACACATCCCTGTTTCAAACCAACTTTCAAAGAGAAAAATTCACTTAGTTCACCATCCACACGCACTGCAGCCTTCGCACCATCGTACATACTCTTCACAGCATTCAACAACTTCCCATCTACTCCATATATTCTTAACACTTTCCACAATCCTTGTCTATCCACCCTGTCATATGCTTTCTCCAAATCCATGAAAGCCGCATACAACTTCTTTCCCTTCTCTAGAAACTTTTCCACTAAAGATCTAAGAATGAATATCTGATCTACACAACCTCTTCCCTTCCTAAAGCCTCCCTGTTCTTCTCCAACTAATTTCTCTGTTCTTTCTCTTACTCTGTCTATAAGTATCCTACCATACACTTTTCCTATTATACTAAGAAGACAAATGCCCCTATGGTTACCACACACTTCTTTTTCCCCTTTTCCTTTGTACAAGGGAATAATTATACCTGACTTCCAATCCTCCGGGACTCTACCTTCCTCCCAGGCCAATCTGCACATCTTCCACATCCATTCTACTACTATCTCTCCCCCATGCTTCAGCATTTCACCACACACTCCATCAATTCCTGGGGCTTTCCCCGATTTAACTTTCTTCATTGCTTCCACAACTTCTATCCTACTAATTTCTTCCTGTCTTCTCACCTCCCTCCTTTCTCCCAGCCATTCCCCAGCCACTTATACTCGCATTACTTCCATCCTCTACGTTCAACAATTCCTTAAAGTGTTCTCTCCATCTGCTCACTTTTT
>NC_136984.1:6266163-6371163 GCF_032717465.1 Coenobita brevimanus | reverse complement strand
CATCAGCAAACAGCAACACCGGAAGCTTCCAAATCTCACCCTCATTCATTAGGGCCACCCCCACATCCACTGCCCTACCTTGTACCTCCTTTACGACCCCATCCATATATATATTGAACAGCCATGGAGACATTACACACCCCTGTTTCAGTCCCACATTGAGATCAAAGAACTCACTCAGCTCACCATCCACTCGCACCGTAGACCTAGCTCCCTCGTACATACTCTTCACAGCACTCAACAATTTCCCCTCCACTCCATATATTCTTAATACCTTCCACACACCTTTCCTATCTATTCTGTCATAAGCTTTCTCCAAGTCCATGAAGGCAGCGTACACTTTCCTTCCCTTCTCTAGATACTTCTCCACTAAACATCTTAGAACAAATATCTGATCTACACACCCTTTTCCCTTCCTAAATCCCCCTTGTTCTTCTCCAACTAGCTCCTCTGTCATATGCCTAACCCTATCAATGAGTATTCTACCATATATTTTACCAGTCACACTAAGAAGGCAAATACCCCTATGGTTACCACATACTTCTCTCTTCCCTTTTCCTTTGTACAGAGGAACAATTACACCTGATTTCCAGTCCTCTGGAACCCTTCCCTCTTCCCAAGCCAATCTACACAACTTCCATATCCACTCCACAACAATCTCACCCCAATACCTAAGCATTTCACCACACACTCCATCAATTCCTGGGGCCTTTCCCAGCTTAATCTTCTTCATCGCTTCCACTACTTCCGACCTACTGATCTCTTCCTCCCTCCTCTCATCTCTTCTTCTCCCAGCCATTCCCCAACCACTTATACTCACACTGCTCTCACTCTCTACATTCAACAAATCCTCAAAGTGCTCCTTCCATCTCCTCAATTTCTCTCTTTTCTCCACCAACAATCTGTTATTCCTATCTTTCACTCCCCTACTATTTCCCCTTTCACACTGCCTTACTTTCTTTACCTCCTTCCAAAACAATTTCTTACTCTCCCTCCATTTCACACTCAGATTCCTCCCAAACTCTTCATCCACTTTCTTCTTACTCTCCTTCACCAGTCTCTTAACCTCCCTTCTCCTGCTCACATATACCTCTCTCTTCTCTCTCTCATCTTCTCCCCTACCTCTACTCGCCAACCATTCACCATATGCCTTCTTCTTTTGTTCCACAGCTCGTTTCACCTCATCATTCCACCATGCTGTCCCTTGCACACCCTTGCATCTCCTCCTCACTCCACAAACCGCCTCACACGCTGCGCTTATCTCTTCCTTGAATATCTTACATACGTTTTCCACCCTTTCCATCTGCTCTAGCTCATACCTTCCCAATCTTTCTTCCACTATGCTCTTATACTCTGTCCTCTTCTCACTATCTTGCAATTTCTCCACTCTTCTCACAGGAGCTGCTTCCTCCTGTCTTCCCCTTCGCCTCCTCAACCACTTTCTTTGCAGCTCTACCTTGGCCATCACTAAGTGATGGTCCGAGACTCCATTCCCCCACCCTCTCCACACCCTTGCATCCAACACTTGTCTTCTCATTCGCTCATCCACACACACGTAGTCTATCATTGCCTTTCGTTCAACAAGTTCACCATCCATCCTCCTCATTACTCTCCATGTATACCGGTGGATCATCTTATGACGAAAGTAGGTGTTGGCTATTGCCAACCCCTTACCAGCACAGATGTCCACCAAAGAACTACCATTCCCATCTACTTCCGCTGGCACACCCCACTGACCAACCACTCCATCCACTCGTACATTCCCGACTTTGCCATTCATGTCTCCAATCAACAGCACTCTCTCGCTCCTCTCAAACTTGTCCATACATGCTTCTACTCTCGCCCAAAACTCATCTTTCACTCTTGCCACTCGATCCTCAGTTGGAGCATACACACATACAATCGCCCATGCTTGTATACCTACTTTCATCCTCACCCATACAATCCTTGCACCCACTGTTCCATACTCTCTTATATTCTCCTTCCACTTCTTGCTTATCATCAGACATACTCCCTCTCTTGCCCTCTCATCCTCACTGACTCCCGCACATATACCTACACCGTATTCCCATTCTCTCATCCTTTCACCTTCCCATTTAGTTTCAGTCAATCCACATATATCCACTTTTGCATCCTCAAGCACCTGGACAATCTCTCTCTCTTTCACTTCATCATTCACTCCTCTCACATTCCACGTTCCTACTCTCAGAATGTCCTTTGTCCGTTCCTTAGTCGTCAACGTATGGTCCGTCCGGGTCCGAGGCGCTTTATTTGCTTTTTTTAGTTAGTTCTTTTTACGGGGTGGGGCACTAACCCACCACCAACCCTTTTAGTCGCCTCGTACGACAAGCAGGGATACTGGGGGAGTATTCTTGAAACCCCCCTACCCCCAGCCACAGAATTCCCTCTCCTGCATTGTTATTGGGGAACTAAATATCCACCCACACATTTATCCATCTATCCGCTCAGCCCATCCAACACAACCCACCCACCCCGCCGGCCACGCACACTGCCCAACCACCTGGGCGACCCTCCCAGACCAAAGATCCAAGCCATACCCCCTGCCCATCCACGAATGTCACCCACTAAGTTCACCTAACAGTGCCACCCAACACATCCACCCACTCACCTACCCACCCTGAACCCATCCAACCACCCAACCCACCAACCTAACCTCCCACCCAGAGCACCGCTGTCACACAGACTTCTCAGCCACCCTGGCGACCCACCGTGCCCACTCACCCTGGCAACAGTCTGCCCACACATTCCGACGACCCATTTTGCGCACCAGCCTGGTCACCGATCACCCACGAATGTCACCCACCCTGCTCACCCACCAGTGCATCCATCACTTCCACCCACCCACCAACCTGTCCCTGAATACTCACACACCCTCCTCACCCACCCGATTCAGGGAACCCACCGATCCTGTCCACCCACTCCTCCCACTGCCCCACCCGCCCATCCGCATGCCCAGCCACCCGTCTTACCCACCCAAACCTCGTTCCCCTCCCCACCCTCCATCCTAAACACACATTCGAACTCCATTCTTTCACCAAACTCATTCAATCCAAACCTAACGTTAAGGACCCTCCCCGACCATCCACCGATCCAGCCAACCACCCACCCAGCCCATCCCACGCATCCACTCGCCAACTTATTTACTCATACAACTCACAACCCAACCCAAGCCACTCCACACACCCCATCCAATCACCAGACCCCACTCTTACCAACCATCCTGCACATCAACCCTGGTGATGCACCGAACCACCACACCCACCAGTCCAACCTCATCCACTCAACTCACCCAACCAGCTGACTCCAGTACAGAGAGAGAGAGAGAGAGAGAGAGAGAGAGAGATGTGAACTGAGGTAAACAAATAATATATTCTTAAAGGCACCAGCGACTTTAAGAATGCGCATGATGAGCCATGTTCGTAGTTGTGTGCCAGGTCATCTTACATCTGCTTGCACTGCCAGCTTTTGATGCGGATTCTGAGTGATTTTTGCTCTAAATTACAGCTAATTATATCAGAACAGAAACACGATGCCTTCAGTAACACAATAAACATTATTTCAGGTGTCTAAATCGATGAATGAAGTTGTTGCTTATTAGGGCAGCATTCTAGGTATCACAGGTGGATTTCTTGTACCTCTTCGTTGGCGATTTATTTACAGTAGCAACCACCTTGCTTTCCCCTTGGATGTTATTTATATCATTTCGGTATAAACAAAGTTTGAACCAACTACATACGTGAGAATATTAAGGTGCAATCGGCAGTACAAATGGCTAAGGAAAAGGTGATATGAAACCTCTTATGCCGTTAATTTCAACCTTGTCCCTCAGTGATAGCACAGGGAAAACAACCAAGTCTGACTGTGAATAAAATTGAATCTGACTGACTATAGATTGTTTGACGGGTAATGCAATTTGCATCATAGTAAATATAATACCGTATAGCTGATGATGGTCGATAATAATGTTTATAAATATATACTGTATATTTTGAACATTTTCGTCTTCTTTATCATAACCTAAGTAAAAATGTCTAAAATCACGTATATTTGTGATATCATTATTAACTCCTCTCTTATTCTCTTTTGTACAGTAACCAACACTAACAACTGTTACTGTGGTTGGCGTGCTTTGGGATAGGTGGTTGTAGTGTGTATATTTACATACACTACATGTTTCAGGGGTATGAATGGGCTGGCAAACACGTTACTACGATCATAACAAGGCATTTGAGATTCCCTTTCCATATAGGCTGAACTGATTGGCAAGTAAAATATGTTTATGCATTATACATCCATATGAAATATAAGTGCAACATAGACGGATATTGTATATAATTCATTTGGTTGATTGTGTCTAAATTGGTTCAGGCTAGATGAAATATAAGTACACTGAAGCAAATGAGATCAAAAGTATTAATAAGTTAGTAGGTTAAAGCATGAACTGTACTTAATAAAACAACAGTAAAAATATATTATGTACTGTACATAACAATTCTTCAGAATTAGAGTTATATATATATATATATATATATATATATATATATATATATATATATATATATATATATATATATATATATATATATTCGGTAAATATCCGGCAGAGAAGCCTGAGAAGCTCCCTTCTCATTGTCACTTAACTTTTCGCTCACTATTTCATCACAAGTTACCTTCCCTTGCATAAAATTTTTCCTCTTTACCCTCTTCTTCCAATACATACTATCTTGTTCTTCACCCTTCCACATCCTGGCACACACTATTACTCCCAACTCTTCCTCCTGTCTCACACACTTTCCCTAAGAGTGCGTCCACACGTGCTCTCGAACATCTGTTGGCAACACGGCAGGCAGGATGTTCGGGTACATGTTTGCAGCAGCATTTGGACAGATGTATGCAAACAAGTTTCAATGCAGCTTCGAACATTGGCAGCAGAGGCGATGGGATAAGTGTGTCCATACCAGGCAGCTGATACTTCATCATGATGTTGTCAACACGATCTGGACGCTGTTGTTCCCATCATGTTTGCAGCGTGTTCGTTACTGTGTTGCCTACATGTTGCCAGCAGTTGTTCCAGCACACGTGTGGACGCGCACTCATACAAACACTCTTTCGAGCATTCATTCTCACAGGCTAATCCCATTTTACATGGGACTTCTTTTGTCAGGCTGTGTTGTAGTTCTGCATTAACTTATGTCACTGAATTTGGGATTTAAGAGCAGTTGCTGTCTTTTCTTCGACGTGATGTGTCTGCCTGTCTGTGAATTTTTTAAAAGTTTATCTTATTTTAATCAAACCTAGTTTAATGGTTGTAAGTCAGCCTAGTGATCGACATTGTTTGGAAACCATATAAAGGTCACGGGGTTAGAGCAATGTGCTAAGGTCAACCACCTTTGTTTTTTTTTTTTTTTCATCCGATTAAAGCCAAATTTGTAAAAGACTGAGAGTAAGGCATGAACGAAGGGATTCGATTTTAAGGTCAAGGTCAAAGAGCAAGGTCAAACTTCGAACCATGTGTTTGTGTATGAGCAAAATGATCACCACAGTTTCGATCTAATCTGGACCAAACTTAGTGGAATGGTTGAGGGTCAGGCAAAGGGTTGATCTATAGCTTCTGAAGACAGTAGGTCAGAGGTCAAGGGCACATTGCAAGATCAGCCTAATTTTTTTATTTGTGTTAGATAAAAGTTTGTGTAATATTATGGACTAAAACAGCGATATCGGCATTCAATATCGAAAACAACCAATCAATACTGAAGGTCACAGGGAAAGGTCAAGGGTCAATGCCATAGGACAAGTTTAGCTCAGACACTTTTGGTCTAATCTCGATCAGACTTAATGGATAGGTTAAGGGTCAGACGGAAATGAAACTGTTCGTATCTGAGAGCATTTGGTCAAAGGGCAAGGTCACTGAGCAGTGTCAAATGTTCGACCCCTAGACTATTTGATGGATGGGGGTGTGCCATTCTCAGGGTCTTCCTTCTTTCTTCTTGTTTAATTATGTTATTTCAACTGAGTGAATGATAATTTATATTAATTTTGAGCCTAATGAAACATTTAAAAAGAAAGAGACAAAGGTTTTGGCTATGCAGAATAATTCCAACACCAGAGTGGAAGACAAGTTTAGATATTCCTTCTCCTCTCGTTCATTTCTGTGTTCATCCCTGCACTGTGTTGATTATCCTTAACAATATGCTACTATCATGTGTGTGATTATGGTGCAGGCTCGTCTACGTATGCACTCATTTATCGTTAACACATCGACTCACAGTGCAGAAGAGACGAACATTTGCAGCAAACGATCTTAAAAGCCCTGTTGCAGAAGATACGAATATTTGCAGCGAACGATCTTAATAGCCCTGTTGCTTATCCTTTCCTTGCCCTCAACCCTCCATCCCCCTCCTCCCGTCTTCACTATGTCGTATTATCTAAACATACCGCTTACAGCTGGTTGGTGTAGTGGGCTGCAACAGACCACGTGATACATATATTCTTTCCCGCTCTCCAGTGCTATGCAGCAAGTGTTCTGATGTCTACCTGCTAGCACATAGCTTAAAATATTCCAATGCAACATAGAAAGAAAAACATATTTACTGTATAACCAAAGGATATCAGGTCACCAGTGACAAATACGCGTATGTTTTGCGTCAGTGAAATCAATCAGATGGTATACTTGTTATAGTGAACAGTCCTTTAGCAGCGATACTGCTTCACACACACACACACACACACACACACACACACACACACACACACACACACACACACACACACACACACACACACATGTTATTGATCGCCGTAATTTGTGTTGTACTCTCAAAGCCCTCCACCTACATTACTTTCCTATAAGGTTTTCGCACCAGGCGAAACTTGTAAACAAAATCTTCTCGATATAAACGATCTTCTCGATATAAAGCGATCATCAGGGACATAATGATAAAAAAATTTTCAACTCAGGGAGATTCTGTCCACTTACTGTTGGACAAATATCTAGAGCCCTCAATCAAAGACCTAGAAAGACTTAAGAGAGGATCAGAACAAGCTGAGAATAGCACTTTCATAATCACAAGTGCAGAGCAACAGCAGCGCCAGAAAGGATTTGATCTCCTAAATAATGGTCCTTTCAAAGAGGCTTTTGCAGACTTTTTGTTAAAAGAGGTCACAAATGAGTACTATGCCCCAATTATTGGCAGGAAAACTGTTTATTTATCACATGGTGGATATTGTGTGAAGATATGGGTTAAATCTATGGGGACATTAAGTGCAGAACAGCCAGGTGAACTGCAGGGACGACATGAAGAAGCTGACACCCTGATAGTATTTGACGTGTATAATATCAGTGGAAAAGTCATTGTTCGATCCTCTGACACAGACGTCCTTGTCATCTTGATTGGTCTTGTACCAAAAATCTCTGATTCATCTATGATAGTAATGGACTTTGGTTCAGGTAACAACAAAAGGCTGATCAATGTCAGTGATATTTCAAATGAGCTTGAGAAGAAACATTCCGGACTGAGCGAAGCACTTATTGGTTTCCACGCTGTAACTGGGTGTGATTTCTCATCTGCATTCTTCAGAAAAGGGAAAGTGATTCCTTTAAGTTATTTGAAGAAGGCTGAACAACATGTTAAAGCATTGCAGACCCTGTCTACCAAAGTAGTGAACAAAACGTCTTTCACAGCATACATCTGTAGAATATATGGTTTCAAGGCAGTGAATGACATCAACGAAGCCCGGTTCCAAACATTTGTTGAAATGACAGGTGGTATTAAGATGAAAGACAAGGTCAAGAAGGTGAACTGCTCGTCACTGCCACCGTGCAAGAGATCACTGGAAAAGCACATTTCAAGAGCCAACTATATATCGCAAATGTGGAGCCTGTCGTATACACCTGACCCAACAAAGGACCTCGACCCTCTCGACTTCAGCTGGACTGTTAATGAGAATAGACTCTATGTGCCATTGTGGTTTACCGGTCCACGTTTGCCAGACACCTTCAGAAAAAATTCTTTGGTAAATGAAGAAGAAGGGTCATCCACACTGCTGGATGATACTGAGTTGGATCCTGATGATACTGGGTTGGATGAAACTGAAGGATCGGAGCATGAACGTGAATCGGACTTGGACATAGAGTCATGGACTGATGACACTGACAGTGAAAGTGAATATGATTAAACTGTGCTGTATCTAGATATGTGTAATTATTAATTATTTAAATTACACGTAACAATATTTAGCCAATACCAATTTTATCTATACCAATATTGCCTATCATAATGTACTGATAAGTATTATTTAAGTTTATTACCTGTAACTATTTAGCCAATACCAATTTTATCTATACTAATATTGCCTATCATAATTTACTGAAAAGTACTTAAGTTTTTGGTGGACTACTAATGCAATATTTTTCAAAAATTCTTTCAGTTAGTTGCAGGTGTGTTTGTATTTCTAGTATGGTACTTAAATTAATAATTCAATAGGTCAGAATACTGCAGTAAGTATATGTGAATAATTTCAATGATGTAGGAATGATGTGGAAGAAAGTATTACAATGGTTTAAGTCGAAAGTTAATTCCATATTCACCTGACAGGAATTACTTAATCAGTACATTACATTCAGTCAGTCTCTCTTTGCTTACGTTTCCATAATTTCTAACATTATACTGTACCTTGCACTTTTGTGACATATTGCAGTATGAAGCAATATCAGGGCAGGGCATATTTGGGGCTGCTGTCTTGGTCCCGGTATAAGGAAAGACTACTAGTTTTGTACTTTGCTACCTAACAGACACAATTTATTAAGTTTCATATTTGTGTCAGTGTTTGACTAAGCTAATGTTGGGTCGGAGCATATTATTTTGAGGCTGCTGTCTGGGCCCCGGTACAAGGAAAGATTGCTGCCATTGATATATTTTTGTTACTTAGTACCGAACAGTTATAATGGAACGAGTTTCATCCATTCTTCTCAATGTTTGAATAAGTCACAAAATTTTGACTCTCAAAAAATTGCTGGTCGGGACTGGGTAAAAAAAAAAGAAAAAAAAAAATGCTGTTGTTGCCATTCTCATATTCCATCATGTTTGTATAGATCTAGAAAGTCGGTTTTAACCATTCCTCTCATTTTGTAAAGAAAACCAGTTTAGTCAAGAATAAGCAATTTTGCAGCTGCTGTCTGGGTCCCGGTACAATAAAAAATTGCTGTCATTGATATATTTGTGTAACTCAGTACCTGACAGTTAAAATGCAACAAGGTACGTCCATTCCTCTCCATGTTTGAATAATGCAAAATTTGACCCCCCCAAAATGTTGCTGTCTGGGGTCAGGTACATGCACAAGTTGCTGTCAGTGTGATTACTATGTCCCTCAACTTCCAAAAAGTGATTACCATATAAAAATGTCCATTCCTCTTACCCATTTGAATAAATGTTTTTTTACACCTTAATTAAAGGTACCCTACAGGCTGTAGGCACAGGATATTAAGCGGCAGCAACTATGATTCGTGATTCTTAGGATTGTTCCAATGTAATGAGGCCAACAAACCTTATCCCTCTGTTCACTTGAATAAATTGGTCTGGGCTCCCGGACTAATAGATGAATATATCATATAATATATGTGCATGTTGCATATGTATATGTATGCACGCCTGTACACATACCCATATCCTTATACATGCATACCTATCCTGTACATGAGGTATGTCTACGGCTACATGTGCTTGAATATATACTTACTGTATCTGTATAGATATATAGGTATATATATGTTTGCAAATGTGCCTCTCTCTGCATACGTATGTACAGTTACCGCCACTTCTAACGAGTACAGCGGGTGGTGTGTTTGGTGAAATGTGGCACAACTGTGTTTGTTTACATCGTAGTAATAGCTAGTGAATGGGCAGACCGGGCAAAGCTTCCCCTCAGCTACAGTATCTAGTACCCAGAGAAACATTGTTCTATCAAGTCATACACTGTCTGCAAATCTAAATGATTGCCACATATGTATAATGGAAGGTAGAGAGAAAAACAAATAGTAATGCTACTGGATCCCATTGTTTCTCTGGCAGGAGATGACTGTGAGGCGAGGTGGAACGGAGGGGAGGGGGACAGGTAGTGGGGGAGCATGTATCGAAACTTTGTCGTGTTTCGTTTAGAATGATGAAGGGTGTGATTATACAGATGTTCTGAGGTGATCTGTAACTCCGAATGCAATACCGTGTATTGGACGAAAGTAGGAGTCTTAATGTTCGTCATACAATGTGGTGAACAACTGTAGCTGAGCATAAATGTCAAAAGGTATGATGTCCAGTGTCTCGAAACGTGGTTCACCTGAGTCTAGTGAGTGTGCGACTCAACTGCTGTAACATATTTGTGGCTGAACCAGGGTAGCCATAAATGATTCATGATTAAGTATGTGACACAACGGTCATGCCATGTTGTGCATCATGCAGTCCGTTTTATTGTGGGAAAAACAGTCATTATATTCTCAAACCATGGTGTAAATTGATGCCCTGTTGCATAGGATTATAGCTACTTTGAGTGTTGGACAGCTATTGGATCGTTGTGCGAAAATGTTGCGCAGTCACCATACTGATGCATCACGCGGAGGTAATGAGATACTGTATTTGCATAATGAACGCATATATTGTATTATAATAATTGAAATAACGGTGTTACGTGTGTCCAGTCCACAAATGATGTTGCTTTCTTCGAGGTGCTATTTCATTAGTCTGGATAGATGTGACACAACATCTACAAACATTGATCATCGTTTATTATAGCCCCTTTATAACATTCATACATTGGATTTCACACAAGGATTACACATTCACGCCCTCCACCGCTCCAGACGCATTATACTATTTAATCGTGTTTCTACACTCATACACTGTTCATCCAAAGGAAGCAGTTATTTCCTTTACCAACACCAAACAGCACAATTGTTGGTGACGACCCTACTCCCACCTGTCCACCACCTCACTCGCTCCTATTCCACAACAATCCACTTCCACACACTCCTTACCACCAAGCAGCGTGGTCAAGCCCTCCCACCCTCTCTGTTCTTGCAATATTTCCTTCCTCTTCTAATACAGCGTCCCACTGACCAACCTATCCTCAAGTATACCCCTTACCCACCAAATATTCCAATCTATTTCTAACTGCCTTGGGAATATCGTTTTCAGTGTTCAGCGTTATGGGACACGGGATCAGAGATATCCGTAATATCAAAATATGTTGTCGAACTTGTCATTATGAATCTCGTATGATGGCTCTAAACAACTATACCATAACGACTTTTAGCTTCCCATCTACAGTCACCACCACCACAGTGCCCGGCGCATTACACGTCATGATATTTTAGTTCCTACTTCCGTTTGTCCTACGATTGATATACTATGTGTGTCCATTGTCTGTCATGAAATTGCAAGGATAGTATCGGGCCAGTTTTCACTGTTACAGAGGCATTTAGATGGTGTGGTTTTGCTAGGAAAATTGCGTAGTGTAGCCTTGTTTGTGCAGGGGTCCAGTAATGCAACTGGCTAATCCAGATCCATGTTAACACAGCAGATGACGTTTGCAACGATTGCGTGTGATAAACAGCTATATAACGAACTGCAACACTGGGCAAAAGTACACATGTCTGTCCATTGTCTGCCATTATAACACAAGGTTTTAGTATGTGGCCACGGCTACACAAAATATATCGATGGCGTGGTGGTGCTGTGAGAGTGTAAAACTGTATATGGTCTACGTGTATTTGTGCAGGGAATCTGGTAATACACTAGACCGACTTATTCGCACTCATACCAAGACAGCATCAAAGGTCGCGGTTCTGGTGACTATACTGACTGACCATTGAACACCCTTTCACCTCCCAGCCGGAAATCTATGAAACAGGGAGAGAGAGAGAGAGAGAGAGAGAGAGAGAGAGAGAGAGAGAGAGAGAGAGAGAGAGAGAGAGACTCTCTCTCAGTTTCATAGATTTTCGGCCCTTCCTCGTATAATGGGTAACGAGATCTGATACTGACTTCCTTATCATATCGCATCACCACAACGAGATTGCAGCCTTATCAATGACCTTGTGTAAATCTACTGGATGACGTGGGGTAGCTTCAGAACCCGGGGTATTTTTCCTAAGCGCGGTGGTTGGGTTTTACCATCCAGGTGCTGGTGCACCAATGTTAGTTACGTTTACTTGGACGCTGCAGTAGCACTCAACCTTTATCCTACCGTAGGTCCGTCTTATCCTTGGCTGGGTTATACTGTATAAGCCTGTATGATGATGCGGTGCATAGAACACTCCTTATTTTACATTAAAAACTGCATTGTTCACTGCACTACTTAATGTCTCTATTGCTCGAAAACAGGACCTCATTCAGACTGCTGGGAAGTGAAAGGGTGTTCATTGGTCAGTCAGTATAGTCACCAGAACCGCGACTTTGGCTGCTATCTTGGCATGAGTGCGAATAAGTCGGTAAAGTGTATTACCAGACTCCCTGCACCAACACACGTAGACTATACGCAATTTTACACTCTCAGCAGCACCACGCCACATATATATTTTGTGTAGCCGTGGCCACATACTAAAACCTTGTGTTATAATGGCAGCCAACGGACATACGTGCATGGCAAGGTAATATTGCTCCCTTTGGATGAACAGTGTGTGTAGACACACTATTAAATACAGTAGTATAATGCGTCTGGAGCTAAGGAGGGCCTGAATGTGTAATACTTGCATGAAAATCAATGTATGAATGTTTTAAAGAGAGTATAATATACGATGATCAATGTCTGTGTTTATTGTGTCACAACTGTTCACACTATTGAAATAGCACCTCGAAGAAAGCAACATCATTTGTGGACTGGACACACGTAACACCGTTATTTCAATTATTATAATGCAATATATGCGTTCATTATGCAAATACAGTATCTCATTACCTCCGCGTGATGCATCAGTATGGTGATTGCTCAACATTTTCTCACAACGATCCAATAGCTGTCCAACACTCAAAGTAGCTATAATCCTATGCAACAGGACATCTATTTACACCATGGTTTGAGAATATAATGACTGTTTTTTTCGCAATAAAATGGACTGCATGATGCACAACATGGCATGACCGTTGTGTCACATACTTAATCATGAATCATTTATGGCTACCCTGGTTCAGCCACAGAAATGTTACAGCAGTTGAGTCGCACACTCACTAGACTCAGGTGAACCACGTTTCGAGACGCTGGACATCATACCTTTTGACATTTATGCTCAACTACAGTTGTTCACCACATTGTATGACGAACATTAAGACTCCTACTTTCGTCCAATACACGGTATTGCATTCGGAGTTACAGATCACCTCAGAACATCTGTATAATCACACCCTTCATCATTCTAAACGAAACACGACAAAGTTTCGATACATGCTCCCCTACTACCTGTCCCTCTCCCCTCCGTTCCACCTCGCCTCAGTCATCTCCTGCCAGAGAAACAATGGGATCCAGTAGCATTACTATTTGTTTTTCTCTCTACCTTCCACTATATATACGTGGCAATCACTTTGATTTGCAGACAGAGTATACTTGATAGAACATTGTTTCTTAGGGTACTAGATACTGTAGCTGAGGGGAAGCTCTGCCCGGTCTGCCCATTCACTAGCTATTACTACAATGTAAACAAACACAATTGTGCCACATTTCACCAAACACACCACCCGCTGTACTCGTTAGAAGTGGAGGTAACTCTACATACGTGTGTATCTTTGTACCACTTTACTCATCACAGAGCATGTAATGATAATTACTGTAATAACTTTGTACCATGTATGTATCATTGTATGTTTTTGTTCATTACTGTGCTTGTAATGATAATTACTTCAATACCTTCTGTGCCCTAGGATACCGATTCTGTTTTCTTCATGCACCCCTTACTGCTTGGACTTCAGGGACAGTGTTCTCCAGAGTGTTGGTGCTTGTACTGAATGGTAAATAACCTAAATATTAAAAAAATATGATAGTAATATCAAAGTGTAATTACAGGTATTTATGTCCAGTATTTAAAAGAAAATGAATATTTCAAATGATATTTCGAATATGTACTATTTCACTGTTTACTTTTTAGTGTTTGTTTACTGATGACGTCACAAAGGTGATGATTTCCCGGATGTGACAGAGAAAGAGGATAGGTTAGCAGGCGGGAAGAGAGACGAAGGAGAGAGAATTTAGGGTTTGTCCTAGGGTTGTTATACTGTGCCATGCTGGGTTGAGTGCCAGAGGTGTTTTGGGACTTGCTGGAGGTAAGAGGATTATTCTTTATACTGTGTAATTCCGAAATATAATAGTGGAAGTGCCGTAAGCCAGGCAGACAAGTAACTCCAGTCAGAGGCAGTGGAGGCCAAATTGTGAATCTGGTGTGGCAATTATGGGGATTCTTTGTGCTGCTGAGAGTGAGATTTTAGGGCTGTGAAACAAGTAATTTCATTTATTGTCGTGTACTCTATTACTGTAATATATTTAAGCGCATATATATCACTGGAGTTTTTTTTTTTTTTTCTTAAACCTGAGTTGGAAGTGAATTATGTGTGTTATAGAGGTTACTGTGTGAGTGGTGTATTTAATTGATCCCTTTGTGGCAAGAGCACCAGTTTCCTAGGGCTAGAGGGAAATATTGTCTGCATATTCTTGATCAATTAATCTGGCATGTTACTTTCAGGGCAGCCTGATTAACAAACGTAAGGTGGGGTCATGACACACGCAAGTAGCAAAATACACTTCGTTTAATGTCCTAGGCCTTGCCGTGGTGGCACCTGTATATATGCAACTGGACTGGTTATACATGTGTCCCTCAGCTTTCTCCTGTTTCCTAACAGGGATGGTGGAGTGCATCCATCGACTTCACATCCACATGAACCTGGGGTTACAAAAACACAACAGTTTCTTACTCCACGCATGTGTGAGGAATACCAGTATAGTGATGATGATGATGATGATAAGCCAGCTAAGTTTACTGTCAGTATATGAGTGAAAAATTGCAATGAGTGGCCCGACCCAACTTTCAAGCTATTCAGAGGTTAATAATATTTTACCCAATAAATCTATAGTTTTTTTTTTTTTTTTTTTTCTAGATGCTGCATTGATCTACTTAATTTTGCTTTTATGATTCAGAAAACCATCATCGCACCAAAGCACTGTAGAAAAGGGAAAACGATCACAAAAGTTCTCTCGCTCGTAATGTACGATGCTCTTTCTACTGGTATGTATGTACTGTACGGATGTACAGCCACAAATAAATCTTCCCTGATAATCCGCTGCTAGTATTGTGTCCTGCCTTAATTGTATCTCATTCTTCCCCAAACGACAGAAAGCATCCTTCACTTTGTGTGAGTGTGTGTGTGTGTGTGTGTGTGCTTAATATTGGTATCCCATAAAAAATGTCTATGTAATAGCTTCCAATACGTGTGTGAAAACAGGTGAGAAATGGTTTCACAAAACGCTTGGTTGATATTTGTGTTTTTTTGTTTTCTTTAACAAATATTTCCGAATAGATAGATTCTGCAGTTTATAATCCTTCTGATGTTGTAGTGATAACAACAGCATTTATATACATTAATGAAACGGTAATGGATATTATTTTGAAAAGCTTCTTCCACAATAATAAAATATTAGGACGGGAATTTTTTCAGATACTTGTTGCAGTGAATGTACTTGAGAATGCATGAGGGAAAGATTTCTTGGTACCTGAGATAAGATTAAATCCTTCAGACCAAATGATTAACGTCATGGTGTTTGAGATAAGATTAATTCCTTCAGACCAAGGACGTAATTCTCGTTTCAGATTGGTAATATCAGGCTGTTATTTAGCTTATGACTGAATTTTCGAGCACGAGGGATTAGCTAGTCTCCACTAACCCTCTCAACAAAGGTCCTTTCCCAGCCTGAACAATGCCGTCCGGTAGTAGCAAGAATATGGTAGGATACGTAATCTGAGTAGTTGTAGTAGTACTAGTACTAGTAGTAGTACTAGCGGTAGTAGTAGTAGTAGTAGTAGTAGTAGAACTTGCAACCCTCAGGCTCATCTGAATTTGAGTCTGATAGATCGCAGACCAGAGTTTCCCTTCTCCTGCAGATCACCATCCTACAGTCAGGGGATAGGGAGGGAACTGTGGGACGTACGTATAACCAGGTAGCTCGATCACTCGGCTACATCAGCGGTACCTCATAAAGGTGTCCCTCTCCAGCAGCAAGCATGTGAGAAAGACTGTAACCAAAGAGCTGGTGTTGCAGTGGTAGTCTATCCAGCTCGCAACTGGAAGACCTCGAATTCAGTTCTGAGGCCGGTTAGACTCCTAGACAAGGATAGTTTCCTTCTTGTCCCGTTCACTCAGCAGTAACACTGGGGAGCTGTATGTAATTTCGATTGTCGTGTCGTATTTTAGGGGGCGATTAAGACTGTGCATGTGTGATTTTTGCCTTAATGACTATGCTATGTTGGCTTGATGTCTTTTCTGACGATATTTGTGTTTGTTGACTTGTTTAGTGTTTTTAATCCTGACTGCCAAACGCGAGAATACTTACCTTCAACCATCAGTGTATGTTTTACATGCAAATGCACCACATGCGACGGAAACCGAGTTATGAAGTTAATACTGTTTCGTCGCCATCCCACACTGCCACAGGCTCCAACAGCAGTAGTTTATTATGGGAAGGACGTTGTCCAGTGATTTGTTCTTCTTATGGTCAGCCTTTAGCCTTTCGGTGTACAGCACACAGGCTCAAAACAGGAGTTGTAAACAAACACTGGCTTCTTAAGTTCTGTCGTTGTTTTCCAAATAATTACACCTAATGCTTGCCAACTTCACGTCACTGTTTTCACAAGTACCTAAGCTATAAAATCTTCATTCACTGCAATTACACTTAATGCTTGCAAACTACATTTCACTGTGTTCTCAAGTACCAGGGATATACAATCTTCACAAACTGCACTGACACTGAACTGACACTGAAACTGAACTGAAACTGACTGAAACCACTCTAGTCTCTCCTCCATGCTTATATAAGCTTCCTATTCTCTAAAGTGATCTACTACTCCAAAGTTCTCTTGCATTCTCGAGATAGCATCAGTTACAATAGTTACCAACTCGGAGACATCCAAAATATCCAGAATTTTCTTACGGTGCATAACACTCTAAAATTTAGCATACAAAATGAGATAAAATTACATAATTTAACAAACAGTCACATTAATAAAACATTATGGACAAAAGAGCAAAAAAATTAATGTACAACTTGCAAAGTACCTCCGCTCACAAACAGCAGGCTAACGGGCAACTCTGACATGTAACCGAACCACGAGAATCATCGGGAATACTTCAGCACTACCTAACTAGCAAATCCTGCTTCTCAACACTACCACCTCCCTAGTCCCTTGTCGTCCTAACAAAACTATACAATGTACACAAACATAACCCTTAATCCAAACTGAACATTTAATTTTTCACAAAATAATCCTTCAACTTATCTGGTCTTCTCCTATGCTGCCTCCGACGACATCCCTGCTCTTCCACACAGTCAACTCTCCCTGGAATGCCTTCTTGAAGCATTTCTTCTCTTGTAAAACTGTCACCATCTTCTTGTGCTTCAGCTCCTTGATCCTCCTCAACATCCTCGGCTGCGGGTGATCACGATTCCTCAGAAACGTCTCTGCTGTCCTGTCCTGGAGCATGGTACTGCCACAGCCGGTTCACACGTACAATCTTTGTGTGAGACTTCCTGCCTCCCTGAATCCAGTACGTTATGTCTGATAGGCTGTCCAACTCAGTGTAAGGCCCGTCCCACGGGCTCTGCAGCTTCGGTGACTGTCCCTTCTTTCGCTGGGGATTGTTTAACCAAACTTGGTCACCATCCTTGAAGCTCATCTCACTTGCCTTGGCATCATACTTTCACTTCATCACTTCGCCTGAAAACTTTAGAGCTTATTGCAGTTGTTGATGTACCTCAGCCAGCCTTCCCTGAAGATGATTCTCATAGCTGGAGGTGTCTGTGGGTAGCTCTCCAACAGGTGGTCTTCCCATTAATAAGACGATGGATAAATGTAACTCGTAATCCAGCATCAGTTTAACAGATCTCCAGCCGGTAGACTCTTGGATGTAGTTTAATATGCCATCAACAACGCAGGTAATTTCTGGCCCTATTCCATTTGTCCCTCAGTGCAGTACTTGGCCAGTTCTTTTCCCAGGGTCCAATTGAATTTCTCCATCATCCCACCTGACCGTGGCCTTAGTGGGGTTGTCCTGGTCTTCTTGATCCCTAGTAACTTGCAGCACTTATGGAACATAGCAGACTCAAAATTTCTACCCTGGTCTGAATGTAGCACTTGTGGCATCCCAAAACGACAGAAAAACTGGTCAACCAACACCTGAGCAACAGTCGCAGCCTCTTGATCGGGAGTGACATAGGCTTCTGGCCACTTTGTGAAGTAGTCCATGACGACACATACAGTATATACTGGTTTCCTCGTTCAGTGAGCGGTAGAGGTCCAGCAATGTCCACCATGACTCTTTCCATTGGTGCAACTACTTGGTATAGCTGAAGAGGGGTGCAACCATGTTTCTTGGGTTCCTTCTTGGCACAACATACATCACACGCCCAACACCACTCTTCAATGTCCTAATGCATGCCAGTCTAGTAGAACCTCTGTTACAGCCGAGTCAGAGTTTTCTTCACTCCCAGGTGCCCACTAGTGATCTGGTTATGGGACTCATCCAAGATCTCAGACCTCATTTTCTTCGGAACCACCAGTTGCCAATACTTGCTGAGGCCACTGAGTGTCTCCCACTGATGCTCCAGTAGCCTGTGGTTCAAACAAAGAAGGTCCCACTGACTCCAGTAGCTCTCGGTCGCAGGGCCAAACCTGGAAACCTCTTTCCAAGATGGTTACACTGTACTCTGCTGCAGCCACTCTAGCATTGGTTGTAAATCTGCATCCTCCATCTGCATCCTCTTAAGGTGTTCTTCAGCTGATGCTGGCCCTGTCACTGCAGTACAGCTGCATTTCTTGCTATGATCTTTTTTTTTTTTTTTTACAACACTCCCGGCACTCTGGGTTACAAGGCCGATGATTCAAGCTGTCAGCACTGCCATGTACCCTCCCAGGACGATGCTTCTCCTCATAGTTTTGCTGGTCCAGTTTCCAAAGCCAATGTGCCAGTTGCCCTTCCAGAATGTTTAACGTCTTCAGCAACTTGAGTGCCACATGGTCTGTCCTGATGATGAAGCAGGACTCATACAAGTAGGGATGAAAGAAATCAAGGCTCTTCATCACTGCCAAGAGCTCCTTACGGGTTACACAGTAGTTCTGCTCCAGTCTGCTAAGCTTCTTGCTGTAACACGTCACCACATGCTCATTTTGTCCTTCTTCTGCGACAGACTACACCATTATCATGGTTGCTAGCATCACAGTCCAGGATATATGGCTGACTCTGATCTCTGTATGGCAGTACTGGACAGCTAGCCAAAGCATGCTTAAGTTCATCAAAGGCCTTCTGAGTCACTGCAGTCCATGTAAACTTCTGTCCCTTCCCCAGCAACTTATGGAGTGGTGCAGTTATCATTGCAAAGTCCTCGACAGATCGTTGATAGTAGGTACATAAACCCAGGAATCTCCGTGGCTCCTTTACACAAGTTGGAACTGGCCAGTTTTCCCCAGCTGCCAACTACTCTGGATCAGTACGGACGCTGCCTTCACCTACAATGTGTCCCAGTTACTTCGCTTTCTTTTGGAACAAGTAGCATTTATTTGGGTTCAGCTTAACGTGCACTGCATGGATTCTGTTGAACACCTCTGACAGCCTGTCCAATTTCTAGTCAAAAGTCCATCCAAACACAAAAATATTTTCCAGGTAGATGAGAGCAGTCTGCCAGTGCAGTCCTTCCAGTACACGATCCATGAGATGCTCATAAGTAGCTAGGACATTGCATAGGCCAAATGGCATCACTTTAAGTTGCCATAAACGCCACCCATATGAAAAGGCTGTTTTCTCCTTGTCCTTCTCTGCAACCCTGACCTGGTATATCCTGCTTTCACATCTAGGGCGGAAAACCACTTGACACCTGACAGAGCATCAAATGTGTCATCAGTCCTTGGCAAGGGGTATGCATCCTTCACTGTCACTTCATTCAGGGCTCAGTAATCCTCACAGCACATTACTGAGCCATCCTTCCTTACCAGAACCACTGCGGATGCCCAGTGACTGCTGCACTTTTCTGTCACTCCATGACCTTGGCGATTCTCCATCACCTCCATTTCTTGCTGTTAGGCTGGCACCATCCTCGGCGCTGGCTATTTAATTGGGCAGTAATCCCCGGTGTCTATACAATGCTGCATATAAACTATCTAGGTATGAAAATAACAGAAAGAACGAGCATATATGAATGTACACAGAGAAAAAAAAAATGAAATGGCAAGGAAAACGGCAGGAATGACCTTCTCAGTAATCGTAAGATCATGTAATAAACTCCTGATTAAAAAAACTTATTGGAAGAGCGTGATACTACCAAGTGTACTAAAGGGTGCAGCTGTGGTTGTATGGAAGTAGGAGATGGGAAGACTACCAAGGACAGAAAATACGCCTTGGAGACGGATATTGGGAGCACCTGGATATTTTGCTGTGGACACACTGAGAAGAGTTATTGGGTGCTCAACAGCAAAGAATAAACTTTGCTATGTACCGGTAAAGCATGCGATGGAAGGAAAAAATGAAATGCTACTAGAAATACTATTAGAAATGGAGGAGGACAATAGGAAGCATCAGTGGTTGAAGGTGGTGAGAAGCTGCACAGCAACTTGATATTGGAGGCATACATGAACTGGAGAGGTTGGATGAAGAAAGCATCAATAAGAGGGTTAGAGAATGGGGAGAAGATGGATGGAGAAGCGACATGGAAAAGAAGTCATTGTTGAGCATTTATCGAAGATACAAGAAAAATATAGAAGAGGAAACAAATTATAATTCATACACATCAAATCTAATGTTCAGATGTAGTAGAAACTGTCTGCAACTAAACTGGAGAAAAAAAGTTTAGTGGAGAAGGAGGTGAACGTACGATAGGTCAAAAAATGGAGGAGGAAACACTGGAGCACTTCCTCATGAAGTGTGAGGGACTCCAAAGAGTCAGAAGAAAACACGGAGTGAAAGAAGACGCAATGGTGGAAGACTTGCTACTGTTCATCCCACCAACAGAAGAAATCAAAGAAAACTTTCAAATACACATACAGGATTTGTGGAGGGAGAGTGAAAGGGGACAGAGCAAACCAGTGAAGTTTGAAAACACCGCCAAGCACCGCCGATACAAAGGCAACAGCGCCCATTCATCAGTATCAGTGTTAGTAACATAAGGCGGGCAAAATACAAAGCAGGTTATAAATAGGGATGTAGGCATATTTATTGTGCCTAATAAGTAAGTTTCTTCCATAGCACAGCCTATAATGAAAGCATGACTTCAACTACAAATATAAATCTTGCTATGTTTCTGCTTTTTGAGAAAAAGTATTTGTAAACGAGTTCAGCTAAAAAACTTGCTGGTTTTTATTTATGGGTGGCATCAAACGACTGTGTTCAGGTGAGAGTAATTCAATCACCCATAGAATTACGCTGAATCAGTCCTCTCAGTAAATTTGCAGGTTCGGACGGTGAAGCTTATTCTTATGAACTTGTAATTAACAACGGTGTTGATAACCTTGGTGAAACCTGACCTTAATAAACCAGCCTAACTTGTACCCATTGTGGTAAACATACGCTTTACTCTTAAGCAGTAGAAGCATCTTTCCAAATAAGTTCCTCTTTATCCTGTTAGTCTGTTATATTATTCTGATTATTTCTGGGGTGGTTAATAAACGTTTCTTGTGAAATCGGTTTCCCTATCCATTGTAGCTATGCTCTGCTGTGTCAGCTCTTGTTTGATTAGTTAGGGGAATGGCGGAAGCGACTGTCCTAACCTAACAGTTTAACTAAACCTAACCTAATCTAGCTTAACTGTAATTATTAATTTAACCTAACCTAACCTCCACTTGGGAAATGGGAAACGAAATCTACGGTCGAGTACGTTTCATTGAGTATCTTCCATTATGCCGTAAAAAACATCGTAGGTACGGAACGTGGTGATAACACTGTGGAAAATTCAGCAGGAAAAGGTCATTTATCACCCTGAAAATAGTCAGAAAAATACAGAAAACAAACTGGCGGAATATGAACCGAATTGGTAAGGTCTTATTGCTGCATAAAGTAAAGCGTACATTTATTCCCATTTAGTCTAAATCTTGGGTTAATATTTAGCAAAGCCCACTACTGGAATTCAAGTACAATATTCTGAAGCGTTTTCTGTTTATATCTCATCATTTGGTAACAGTCTATCTATAGCCGGACACCTCAGTCCTTTAAGGTGTGGCCATAAACAATAGCCTCCATGTTGCCTTGTCCCCTGCCAGTTCGCTGCCCTCCCCCCAGCTCACACATCCCTCTCATATAGCTCTCCATCCTTCCAGCTCATCCTCGGCCTCCCTCTTCTTCTCCCCTCCCTCTACCTCATTCACATACACTCTCCTTGTTAGTCTTTCATTCTCCATCCTCTCCACATGGCCAAACCACCTCAGTGTATTGCTCCTTAAGCTTTCTACCACACCCACATCAACAACACATGGCTCCTTCATTTAGTAACACATTTCATAGCGACACTGATGCGGTATTTCCAAATTTCGTATTGTATTGAAGTGTTGACGGTATCCTTTTCTTTTAAATAGATAGATTAGCAGACATAGTTGGCGTTTTAAAATGTTTGTTTTTAAAAATGTTGCATTATTTTACTTCATACTGTGTGTATCTTAGACTTTGCAGAATATGATGTGTTTTAATCTAATTGTCAAGCACTATTTTCCTAACCTGTAGGCGCTATCATATGTTAATGAATGTCTGCTGTGTGATGTATATAAGGATTTGCTGCTGATCACACCTACCTTCGCCATCGCATGGTCCAGTGATGAGTAACGAATGCTCGTAATGCACAATATTGTTTTGATGCAAGTTTTCCTAATGCACATTTCAGTTTGCATGCTGTGAAGTAGGTTATAATCATGGGGGTTCAGGGGGGGGTGAAGCCCTCAAGTTAGACTTCAGTGCCTCCAGTTAGGCTTTTACCACTATTTCTCGTTTTAAATTTTGTGCATCTGAGTTTGTTTGATAACGTATGCTATCGTGTGTCTAGTCAGCAGATCAGTAGTACAAAGGCATTCAGGCGGCCTTGTGTAATATCACAAAGTAGGTATATTTTATTCGTTTTCTTCAATATTTTTTGTTTGAAAATCACCTGTAATGTATCTAGTAATAAAATTCTTTTCCTTAAGAACGTGGATCTGTAGGAACACAGCCGGAATTGCTACGTCACTGATGTTTTACAATGTCTTGTCCCAGCACTGAGCCACTGGTACTTGCTTATAGGCTGCAAAAGGACAAAAAGATCTGGGCCAGTTAGAGTAAAGTGGCAATAACTGATCAAACCTAGCTAACCTAACCCACATAATCAAACCTAAACCTAATCTAAATAATCAGACCTAATCCAACTACACTAACCGGTGGCTGAATCAGTAGAAAGGTTGACTGCAGTCCTAATGGACCCAGATCTGAAATCTCGGTGGGGTAGAGAACAGTTTAAAGATCTGAATTTCATAAAGCAGACTTAACCGATCTACCTGAAGAGCCGTTGACATGTCATAAATATCACGCCGCTAAAACCAGTACACCAGTCCTGTATGAAAAATCTTACCATGTAGTATATTCAGTATGGACAGAGGGTGTTAGCACTGAAGTGGTGACATGTTTAGGTGTATGGTATGTGAGAGTATTGGGACTTGGGTGCAGGCTGTAAGTCTGTGGCCACGCACACACACAAACTGACAAGCCCAAGTAAGGAGTGTGACTATCAGAAGCTGCTAAAATAAGCCTCTCTCTGCTATTACAAACTTATTTAATAATCAACTTATTTATTTATTTATCCTCGTTCTGTCTGGTACCCAAGGATGTGCAGTTGAGAGACATCCCAGCCTCATGGAATCACAGATGTCACTTTAACAAGGGAGGTAAATTGCCATATGTATCCGTCTTGGTGATATCCTTCTTTTTCACCACAAACCCTTCATTAGTCAGGTGGGGTGTTTTGGCACCCAAAATTTCTTTTAAAGCTCATGTTTCCTAGCAGGTAATTCGAATATTTCTCTCCGTTCCAGTACTCTTCTGATTCAGTGAGGGGAGGGAGCATGTGGATTGGTTTAGTCCTGCCTCTGCTGTAGTGAGAGAGAAGGGCACTCCCCCCCCCCCCGGGGTGTCCAGTCACCCCATCAAACTAACCATTTAGATCATATTGTGATAAAGATTTTTTTTTTATCTTATTTTTACATATTGTTTATCATTATACTAATTTTAGAAATCACAAAATGTATTTTCCTGTGTGTGTTTACCTGACAAATGGGATACGAGTCCATTTGTAATTTTTTTACTGATATTTTATTTTATTGTATTTTATTATCATAAATTAATAAACACCACCTACAAGGCATTTAATCTTTTCATCAGTGATTGCAGAGATATGCTGAAGCGGCAGTATGAATATATTTTACATGTTAGTAACACTACATGTATTTTTATATTGGGGTGTTGTACACTCCACCGGACTAACCACGTTTGAATACCCGACAGGACTAACGAAGGGTTAATTGTGTGTGTGTGTGTGTGTGTGTGTGTGTGTGTGTGTGTGTGTGTGTGTGTGTGTGTGTGTGTGTGTGTGTGTGTGTGTGTGTGTGTGTGTGTGTGTGTGTGTGTGTGTGTGTGTGTGTGTGTGTATGTGTGTGTGTGTGTGTGTGTGTGTGTGTAAGATATTTGCTACTTATATAGTACAATACATTGATTTTGATGCCCTTTTTGTGCACAACTTTAATTTTGGTGTATTAAGAAATTTTTTACTTCTGTTTCCAGTTTGGTATTCTTTCTTTTTTTCATCCATTTATCTCTAGCCAGACGCCATAATCCCATAAGCAGTGGCAGTTTGACTTTGAGTTGGTTGGTTTACAGGGAGGGTCACTAATCCTCCGCCAACCCACTTGTTGATACATAGGGAATGCCCACGGGTTGATCAAATGGTTACCACCCAGCGTTGTACATGGTTTCCTTGTATACTGGAACCATTAGGCTTGTCACTCAATGTAATGTATTGTGTTTTGTGTTTCAGTGAGTATAAAATATTGTTTTTTTTGTGTTTCAGTGATCTGGAGATATGGAAAAGAGATCAGCAGCCAGTGGTGGTGGGGGTGGGGCTCCTGCAAAAAAAATAAAGTAATGAACTCTATTTAGTAAATTTTTGAAATTATACCCAACTAACAGACACTGAAATTATCATGATCATTACTACACATAAGCAACTCCAAGTAGTTTTTCCCATAAGCAACTGAACTCCAAGTAGTTTTTCCCATAAGCAACTGATAGTACGGTACGAAACATAAGCAATTCTAAGAACTTTTTCTCCCCCATAAACATCCATTCCACATGCTTTTCTAAATTAGCAGGTAAAGTGACAGGGTGATTCTATACCTCCTACCTTTGTTTTTTATTGCATCTATTTTAAAAAGAACTAACTTAGCCTAACCTAACCTAATTATGACTAGTACTTAGATGTCATAGCAGATGGAGCTACCAACTGGACAACCCACCCTTCCTTACCTACTAAATGCCAAAAGATGCAATGGATGTGTGTAGAAGTTAAATAGCTTAACTCTGTATAAACTAAATGGTAATTATGTTAATTTCAGTCTCCTTTAGTATGGTAAAATTCCAAAAATATACCTGTTATGTTACTGAGTTGAGAAGCATATGGTGTGACATGGAGAGAGAGACAAACAAATTAGGTAGCAAAGGAGCATTTTTGTGTTGTGTGTCATTCACAGTGTTTAGAGATATTCAGTAAGCCCTTGACATATTGAACCCTCTTTTAATTAATTTTTATTTTAACGACAACCGTGAGCTGGCCAAACGTTTCCATTTATCGAATTTTGTTCGGTAAAAGAATGGACGCACGGAAAGCAATGACCATTGTGGCATCCCTACACACACACACACACACACACACACACACACACACACACACACACACACACACACACACACACACACACACACACACACACACACACTCCTCTGCATCTCACAGAACGCCTCATGAGCCTGAGTGACCAGCATTGTGAGAGGAGCCATAGATAGAGCATTTATTGAGAAAAAGAGCCTAGCTGTATGTTACTGTGTAAGACTGTACAGCCGAATGGCACTACGATCTTTGTTCAGTAAGAGCCACGATGCCAAGGATATTACGATCAGCATGGTGTTCGGCTTTAACCTCAAAGGTCGTGTACCAATTAGTTCGTTTTATCGAGGGTGTACTTTTGAAATGGCTTGGCCTTGTGGAGTTGATGGAGGATGAGAGACTGACTAGAAGAGTGTATGTGGGAGGGGGAGGGGGAAACCAAGGATGAGATGGAGGGATGGAGATGTGAGATATATGAGAAAGGGATGTGTGAGTTGGAGGGGAGAGGAGGAGGGCAACCAGTTGGTAGAGGACTGGGCAGTATGGAGGCGATTTGTTTGTAGCCACCCATTACAGAATTAAGACACCTGACAATACATAGATAGAAGAAATTCCAACCAGCCTGTTTATACCTACACAGTGTGACAATGGCTACATGTATTACGATGGAGCAGATATTTTGAGTTCATTTCTTTTTAGTTAGTGGTTCGTCTGGAAATAGTACAGTAGTATACTCTTTAATTTGGTCAGAAATTGCTATCACTTTATTTTCAGTACTGCATTGTAACAGAAATTAGCACTCGAATACTATGCTAGTAACGAAGAAGTATTATAGAAGGGATGAAGAGCTGCTGTATTGTTCATGTCCACTACTGAGCTACGTGAAATAAACTGCAAGAGGACAGAAATCTGGGCAAGTTAGAGTGAAAGCAGCGTTGAATGCATTATAACCGATTGACGGAAAGTGGTTGAAGATAAAATGTGAATTCCTATTAGGCTATTTGGATTTGAGGTCTAACAGGCTCATTTGAATGTTAGAACTTTTGGGTAGAGGTTTGAATGATATCTGAGAGAATATATTATTCATCTCATAGAGCGTAATCTCAGGGATAAGGGACAGAATAGGGAAGCTGTCAGAGATCAGGCAGTGCGGAGAGAGGCCATTAGGTGACCAAGGCCGACACATGCAAGCATGTTGGAGCCCATACAGACGATACAAAACTATACACCACACTATACTGTTCTATACAATACAGTACAAAACTATACGCTTTCCACTCAGGGTTATATATCTATATTTTCTTCCTGTGTCCAGATAATTATATTAAATTTAGGATCTGTCTGTCTATCCATCTATCGCCAGACGCCATAATCCCTTAAGGGATGGCCGTTTGTCTTTGAGTTATTTGTTTTACGGGAAGGGGTACAAACCCTCAACCAGCCCACTTGCTGTCACATAGGGAATACATTTGGGTTGGTTGTATGGTTACCACCCAGCGTTGTAAATGGTTTCTTGGCTTACAGGAAACCATTTGGCTTTGCCACTCAATGTAAAGCCACATGAAAAGGAAAGAAGAGTAATAAAATCTGACAGGAAAGATGGGAGAAATATGAAAGTCTCTTACTAGGGAGGTTCAATGCAACTGTTACTAACGTCTTAACTGCAAAAAGTCTCTCCTAAAATGAATATAATTGTCTGGAGTCAGTAAGAGTGAGGTACATACTGTTGTTGGTTAAGGAAGCTCCCTGGCACCTTTTCCTTAGTGGTTTATTTCTGCATATTCTATTTATTTATTGTCAGATGCCTTAATCTTTTAAAGGTTTCCACAAACAAATCGTCTCCATGTCGCCATGTCCCCCGCCATGACACTGCTCTGCTCCCGGCTTACATCCCCCTCTCTCATATACCTCTGCACTCCATCCCTCCATCTCATCCTCGGCCTCCCCCCCCCTCCCCTCCTCCACCTCACTCACATACACACTCCTCATCACTCTGTCGTTCTCCATCCTCCCCATATGGCCAAACTACCTCAATGTGTTTCTACTAACGTGAAATGTCTCATCCACATCTGCATATTGCTTGTTAATATTCGCTTCTTATGCAGTCTCTCTGGGAAATAAAACACAAATACTGAACAGGGCAGTAGTAAGGTATAATGGGCATAATAAATCACTGAGATAAAGGAGCTAGGGAGCCTCCTTAAACAACAAGAATAATTACCAAAGTCAGTAAAATGTATCACTGGGTTAAAGTGGTAATAGTCTCTCTCTCTCTCTCTCTCTCTCTCTCTCTCTCTCTCTCTCTCTCTCTCTCTCTCTCTCTCTCTCTCTCTCTCTCTCTCTCCCAAACTTTTATATTAGTGGGCAACGAGGTTAGGATGGCTTTTATCAATCTTTCTATCTATCTGTCTATCTATAGGCAGATACATTAATCCCAGAAGGGGTGGCCACAAACAAATCGCCTCCATGTCACCCTGTCCCGCTGCCATTACGCCGCCCTCCCCCCAGGTGATTTCAGTCATCAGGTGCTGTCCCACTCCTTTGTGACTGAAATGAACATAAGGCTGTCAGTAACTGCTTGTTTCCTTATAAACCTGTGCCATTATTATGTATGGTTGACGTGACCGTGGGAATTGCGATTGAGATGATGATGATGGTAATGGTAATAATAATAATAATAATAATAGTAATAATAGGTGGTTGGTGGGGTCCTTCACCATCCACTCACTCGATGTAGTGCTGCTTTGGGTGTCTGCCCTTTCCTTTCGTCCTTCCTTCCTCTTCTGTCGTTCTTTCCTTCATTCTCTCCACTTCATTCTGCCCACGGGTGACTTTACACTCCCTCTTCTGTCTTGCATTCCTTCATTCTTTCCCCTTCCTTCTGCCTATGGGCAACTCTACACTGAGTGACAAGCCAAATGGTTTCTTGTTCACCAGCAAACCATTTACTACACTGAGCAATAACCATATAACCAAATTATGGCACCTAGTAGTTTAGTGAATAATTAAGGCGCTCCAGTCGGATTGAGCCTGTGTAGGTTTATATCCAACGGGTGGTTGGGGGTTATTGCTCACGTAAAGCCACTCAGGGATGAGTGAGGCTGGTCAGTCTCATCATAAATGTCAGTACGAACTTGCCTAACCCTGGTCACCTCCGCTCCTGATGGGGCAACCTAGGATTGGGTGATGGATGGATGGATGAATAATAATAATGATTGTGATGATAATAATAATAATAAAAGTAATGCTGATAATTACTGTGATGACACTGATAATAGTAATATTGGTGATGATGATAGTACTGTAATAGTAATGCTGATGTGAAGTTAGTAATGATAATGCTGATGATGATAATGATAATAATAGTAATCATAGTATCAGTAATGCTGCTGCTGCTGATACTGATGATAATAGTAATGCTCCTGATGATGATGGCAATGATAATAGTGATAGTAATGCTGATGATGATGAAGATGGTAATAATAACAGTGATAGTAATGCTGATGATGGTGATGATGATGATAATAATAAGAATAATAGTAACAGTAATTCTAATGATGATGATAATGATAATGATAGTAATAGTAATGCTGCTTCTAATAATAATGATAATTGTAATAAGAGTATTGAAATAGTAATGCTTCTGATGATAATAATAATATTAGTTATAAATGATGATGACTGACACAGGTACGATGATGATGACGAACTTGATATGGACGATGGGTTTGCGGATCTGGCCTTTGAGGAGACAATGAGCGAGGACAGGGAGGAAATACAGGTCAGTGTCTGGGCTGGCATTCTTTTGACCCCCAAACCTCCATCCCGAAAGTGTCCATATCCTGTACATTATATTGATAAACTCCTTCAGTATGACAGCCCTTTTTCTGTCTGTCCATAGTCAGACGCCATAATCCCGTAAGGAGTGACCGTTTGTCTGAGTTTGTTGTTTTTTGTCTGTTTGTCTATCTGTCTATAGCTAGATGCCATAATGCCATAAGGTGTGGCCATTTGTCTTTGAGTTAGCTGTTTTATGTCTGTCTATCTGTAGCCAGATGCCATAATCCGGTAAGGGGTGGTCGTTTGTATATGAGTTAGTTGTCTCACGGGGACGGGCACTGACCCTCCTCCAACCCACTTGTTGACATGTAGGGACACGTATGGGTTGGTTTTATGGTTACCACCCAGCGCTGTTGATGGTTTCCTTGCTTACAGCAAACCACTTGGTTTGTTAGCCAATGTTAAGCCACCTGAAAAGGAAAGAAGAGTAATAAAAAGTGACAGGAAAGGTGTAAGAAATAGGAAGAGTGAAGGGCAGACACAGAAAAAGAATGATAAAGGTGAAGGAAGAAGTAGGTAGCAGTACATCAAGTGAGTGGATGATGGTGAGAAATAGGAAGAGAGGAGGACAGACACAGAAAAAGAATGATAAAGGTGAAGGAAGAAGTAGGCAGCTGTACATTAAAGGAGCCTTTTTGAGTGGAGTAAAATTGCCTGGTAGCATCACGAATATATCAATAAAGATCAGCATGTTGAAGGACTAAATGTACACCCCAGCCTGTCCACCCACCCAGGGCCCAGCGTATGTGGATGAGGATGATGGGGAGAGCCGGTGGGGTCGACCACCACTGCCCACACTCAACCCAGCCACAGATCCGGTCATCTTCCAGCAGATTGAGATTGACCACTACATTGGTGAGGGCTCAGTGGGGATACATCAGATTTTAGCCATTCTTTACAATGTTGTCTATTAGTTATTCTGCTCCTGATTTAATATTAGCTAAACCTAACCTAAAACCCAAAACATACACAGCCACAGAACGGATCATCTTTCAGCGGATTGAGATTGACTGCTACACTGGTGAGGGCTGAGTTACATCAAAATTATACTGTTGTTTATATGATGTCTAGTACAACATATTACTCTACTGTTATTTGATGGCGATGATTGGACATGACAGTGGTTTAGACTGCAGTAAATTGTGTGTGTGTGTGTGTGTGTGTGTGTGAGAGAGAGAGAGAGAGAGAGAGAGAGAGAGAGAGAGAATCTGAGTTTAGCCATATGTTCAATAGGTGTAGATATAGCCTTATGTATAAGAGATGTGAATTTATGGTATCATCATTTTAAAGGTATCTGAATGTATCCTTGTGTTTTAGAGATCTGAGTGTAGCCTTATGTTTAAGAGATCTGAATATAACGATATGTTTAAGAGATCTGAATTTAGTCTCATGTTTAAGGAATCTTAATTTAGCCCTAAGTTAAACCTGAAATTAGCATTATGTGTAAGAAATTTGAATTTAGCCTTATGCTTAGGAGATCTAAAATTAGCTGTGTCCAAGAGCTGTGACTTTAGCCTCATGTTTAAGAGATCTGAATTTATCTTTTTGTTTAGATCTCAATTTAGCATTATGTTTGTTAGATGTTATTAAGCCTTATCTGTCGTTAAGAGATCTGAATTTAGCCTTATGTGTAAGAGGTCTGAATTTAGCCATATGTGTAAGAGATCTGAATCTAGTCTTACATTTACACGGTAAACTGAGATGTGTAGGCATGTTGAGAGGATGGAGGATGACAGTTGGGTGTGGAAGGTGGGAAGTGTGAACGTCGGGGCATGAGTTGTAAGAGGCAGACTGATAAAGACCTGGACATGGTCATAGAGTGTGACCTCAAGGATAAGGGACCGAATAGGGAGGCTGCCAGAGATTAAGCAGCGTGGAGAGCAGCCATTTAGTGACCAAGATTGACACATGCAAACATGTTGGAGCCTTTATAAACAAAACAGTGCAGTAGGCTAATGTGATTAAGTAAATTAACCTTTCCACCTCTATTTTTTTTTTTTTTTTTCTGGATGTTCCACACATGGGAGTTTGGGGATATATGAAGAGATTTTTTTTTATTATAATATTCCACACCAAAAATAGACCATAATTTTCTGAGTAAAATGATGTGTAACAAAATATTTAAAAATAAATAAATAAGTAAATAAATAAGTAAACTGTGATATTAGAGCTCCGCCAAGTTGTAGTTAGAGCAGCTAGATGTCGCCATGGCAGTGGAAACATCTCGTATACCGCACTAAGGGACAATAAAATAATGTTCCAGTGATGGCATCGCCTCAGTCTTGGTGCCTCCTGATACATGAACCATTATTGGGCCCGCAGCATTGGTGTGCTAATATTAAAAGGTCCATAACACGTATACGTGCCACACGATGGTTACTTTTTTTTTTTTTTCTGTGGCACGTACTGTACTCGTGACACCCAATGTGAAAGGGTTAAAAAGTAGATGATCAGTCTGTCTAGTGGTTAGCAGGAAGAAAAGGAGGATGTCACTGCAGTGAGTAGGTTAATAAATGCTTTTGTCCATTGTGGTGGTAGCAAGAATAAAATAAAAAGACAATAATACTGAGGGAGGTAAAGAAATTGGATAATGACAGTGTTGTACAGGGTCAGCAGTGAGGGACTGCAGTAATGATGATGAAAATACCAGTTACTGATGCTGTGTGTTGTTTAGGGTCACCAATGAAGGACATGCCAGGTCAGCAGGCAGGTCGTGTGCCAGTGATGCGTATGTATGGTGTCAATGATGCTGGCAACTCAGTATGTTGTCACGTCCATGGCTTCCCACCATATTTCTACGTCACTGCACCACCCACCATGAAACAGCAACATCTTGCTGACTTTAAGGTGAGTTGGATGGCATTTTTTGTCACTTACATATTTTATACTGAGAGTTATAGATCCTGATACAGTATGGTTAATCATGGTTGATGCAGGTAACAGTTTACATACAGGCGGGTACTGTTATGCAAGCGTCCACTACACATGAAACCAATGATACGAGAATGGGCAATGTAGACTATGATTCAGTGATGTGATCATGAAAATCCAATGTTGCTGTGGGGGTCATTTAACCTAGCCCTATTTTTCCAGTAAGTTTGTACTCCATTTTACGAGTTTTTGCTATCCGGTTTTTACTCCATTTTACAGGTTTTCACAATCTGAACAGTCCTCCATTAACATATCCCACCTGTAATAATGGGTGCCTTTATGAGGTGTGTTAATGATTATATGGCCTGTGCTGGACTCGTAGTTGATAGTTTTCCACGTTACTTACTTGCAAGAGGCAGAAGTGACTGGGAGAAATTTAGCAAGCTGGTGCCCCTGTTGACAGTGTAGGGACTCTATATGATAAAGAGATATGTCCTCTGCCCTTTGTTAATAAAATGTAACCAGTAAAGGATGAAGGGGTTTGTAGGTTTGAGTGTACTGAAATGAGATTAATGTTATGGTTGTATAACGTCACACAGAGACAAAAATGTATGCAGTATCAGGAGGATGCTTGGTTAGAGTGTTGTTGAGGTGATGTGTACAGGTTGACTGGCATGTTATAAGAAGTCTGTGGAGAGAGTGTGCAAGAGTATTGAGAAAAGTACTGTACAGAATCATTAAGTTCAGACCAAAGAAACTGAAATGAGATCCTGAGATGGGGTCTTAGAGTTAGAGGGCTTTCTTGGAATGCTATAGACCATGCATTGTGGAAAGCAGCCATCAGATGAACAAGCTGACCCAGGCAAACATGGAGCACTTCAGTTAATAAAGTGGTCGTGAGAATACTTGCAATTAATTTTTTATCCATCTCCAAGGCCTAGCACCGGTGGATTAAAAGTTGGTTGATTTTCATGTGGCGCTACAGATTTCTTCGAACAGTAACAAGACAGGTGACATTAACTGTGTTTGTATTTCCCCTGGTTAGACTGCCTTAAACAACTCCCTCCTGGGTTACATGCGGTCCAACAAGGAGCAGATTGTGGACGCTGTTTTGGCAGTGGAACTGTGCCAGAAGGAAAGCATCTACGGTTACCATGGTAGTCGCTCCAGCTCCTTCCTGCGCATCACCCTGGCCCTCCCCCGCCTCATTGCTGCCGCTAAGAGACTCCTCGATGATGGCAAGGTGTGTGTGAACGAGATAGGCACACCCGTCTACGAGGCCTACGAGTCCAATATTGACTTTGAAATCAGGTAAGGCTGGAGCAGAAAGGAGATGTGGTTAGAAGACGGGAATAACATTCTAAGGCGAGAAAGAGGAGGAAGAAAAATGGCTGTGAAAGAGAGAGAAAGAAGTATTTGAGGACAAAGTAGCTTAGAGACAGTTTTCGTGCAGGAGAGTGAGAGTTTGACATCAAGGGAAAATGGATAGAGTTTGACATCAAGGGAAAATGGATACAGAAATCTATGGGATCCGGTATCTGGTAGTTGATTGGTATACATTACTCCCTCCCTTTTCCTGGGGGTTATGTTGCAGAGATTCCCGCAAATACTGGTCATGCTCCCCAAAGTGGCCATGTGGTAACAATAAACCTATATCGTTGCCAAATCACCCTCCGCAATGCCCAAAAACATCATCGGACATTAGACCACGTACTGTACTGTATATAACCGTATAACTCATGCTAATCATAACTGTCAGTATAAACCCCACTGTTAACCATGAAGTCTTACCTCTTTCCTCATGCCCTGTATGCCCACTTCCGTTCTTCAGCACCTGAGCGTCTGTATTTGTATTTATTCATTGGGGAAAATTATTTTACTTTTAATTATTTATTGAACAGCGGAAATATATTAATATCTACAAATATCTACATATCTTTCACTGTCACCTTGCCTTCACCAGCAGGAGATCAACTGAATGTTTACAACCTCCTGATGCATTTGGTGTGGTGCAGTAACTCCATGCTCCTTGTGTGTACATGTCGAACCCACAGAATGCATACAGTTTACTGTTTATATATGATATATTTATAACAATGCTCACCTATCTAAGCCTGCATTATTGCATTCATGCAGTAATATCAAAATCTTAAATAGTTATGCGGTCTGTGTGTGTGTGTGTGTGTGTGCGTGTGAAACGGGTGGAAAAGGGTGTCATAGGTTAATATCTACAGTTGTAACATTGTAATTTACTCGAATGTCAATTTCATTGTGCTTTCACAGTGACACAAATCTCATTTGTAAAAATTAGGAGGCTGCTGTCTACCACCAAATCTGTTTTTGTTAAATGTGACTAAAAATTGTCAGCTGACGATATCTGACAATGGTTATGGGATATTTACTGTATTTTCATTCACCCCAGAACTTCAGAATCATATTGCTTTGTAAAGTTGTATACGGTCGAGTTTCCAACACCACGACTGTCCTTGTGAACACATGCAAAGACTGTTGTTAACTCATTTCAGTCAGTAGCTTACAGAACCTATGAATGTTATTAAGTTTAATATCACACATTGTCATGGTTGCACCACCACTATCATCTCATAACACCTGCTCACACTATGTTCTTGGGGCGGGATTGTTATGTTACCTACTTTTTTCACAACAGTGCCTGTTTGTGGAGTAATTTTAAAAACTAATTTGTGAAAAAGCGAATGGCAGTGATTTTATGAATTATGGTGTATGTTCAGTAATTTCAAATGAATCAGCCAGAGTCTCAATTAAATAATTCTCTGTATGTAGGTAGAATTTGTGACTTCTTCACCATGCAGTCATAACTACTGTAGAGTGGCCTGAACGGGACAAACAAGGGTAGCTGGAGTGCAGACCATGTGAGAAAGTGCGGGAAGGTTGTATAGGTGGGAGCCATGCATCATCTGGATCACCATCGATGTTTTCCAGCACTTCTCAGATGCCTTTGAAGAATGACCATCTGCTCTCCATAAATAACTAAACCTGGCATGAGGGAGGGACTATTGTATAAGAAATAATGGATAAAAACTGAGAGGCTATACTTAAAGTGTATTGCATCAACTTCTATAATGTAGCTCTTTTGCTACTGTTGGTGCATTTTCGTACTCTGTAAGTGATAACTTAAAATTTTCTTGCTTCATTTTCTTTAACCTATCATTCTGAAAAGCTGGAAATCATCGCAAGTCAGAGATATACTGGTGACCGAGAATGCCACAATGGTTTCCATACGGCTGGTAGGCTACTGTAAATGGTGGTGAGACAAACTGATGAACTCCTTCGGTAACAGTCAGCTGAAAAGATAATATATATCTGTTATTTATTGTAGGCTTGATACTAAAGAAAACCATGAAATGAAGTGTCACATAAAGAAATATTGTATAGTAGCCTCTCGATTTAACATACCTCCATTGATCAGATATCGGATTTAATGGACACTGTGAAGCCTCTGGAAGTACGTTGGCTGTAACGAACAATGCCGTTTAAATGGGGTGCAGTGGGTGGCAATATATTTGTTTCCTACCCTTTTTCAGTTCGACCTGGCCTGAAATTGCCCTCACCTTGTAGTGATGGCTGAGTTGTAATAACAGACTATACTGTAGTCATACTGTACTGAGCATGAAGAAGTGCTGTGACTAGGATGTGGAATAAAATGCATAAATTATGGGCCAGTTTAGTGTAAAATGGGTATAATTTTCATTTTTGGTGCCACGATATTCTATTGTAAACATTTATTTTCAAATGTGCTTAAAATCCCACCTCAGGGGCACCATCGGATATAGAAGATTATCTGATCAGGCCTCCCCCAATTAGTCCATTTAATCAATGGTCTTCTGTACTCGTATTTCAGGTTCATGGTGGACACAGGATTAGTTGGGTGCTGCTGGGTGGAGCTGCCGCCTGGGTCTTGGATTCTCAGACAAGGCTCAGCAAAACTTGACACTCGATGCCAACTAGAGGTAACTTAATCTGTTGGTGTCATTCTCGGTTAAGCAGTTTTGTGTGTATTATTACATTTACAACCTTGAAGAGTTGAGAGGAAGGATAGGTCCGGAATGTATTGGTGTTGTGATAAGGAGGGGCAGATTGAGATGGTTTGGGAGGAAGGATGGGACTGGAATGTACTGGTGTTGTGATGAGGAGGGGTAGATTGAGTTGGTTTGTGAGGAAGGATGGGACTGAAGTGTGTTGGTGCTGTGATGAGGAGGAGCAGACTGAGATGGTTTGGAAGGAAGGATGGGACTGGAGTGTATTGGTGTTGTGATGAGGAGGGGTAGATTGAGTTGGTTTGGGACGAAGGATGGGACTGAAGTGTGTTGGTGCTGTACAAAGTACAAAGGAAAACAAACAGCAACAGACCTTATGGTCCCTTCGAGGCTGTTTGGTACAGAGTAGACTATGACTACAAGATCTAACTCTACATGCTGAAGGATAAGGATAGTAAAGCAAGAAGGCTCCCCCCGCCTCCAAACCCTCCAGCCAAAACTGGCAAGAAAAAATGAGAAAAACCACCATGCAGCATGGAAAAAAAGACATGGAAATTTCATAGGAAAGACTGAAAAGGAAAACTACATTCTATAATTCATTATCTGTAAGCTACCAGTATGAATAACCTGAAAGAGAAAGTAGTAAAGTACAATGAGTAATCGAATAAATAAATAACTAATGCATGTCGCTGTACGGGTATGTTGAGTTGACGGGGCGTCTGTGGACACAGTGTGGAAATTGCACAGTGCACAGTGTGGATATTCAGGGGTGGTGTGGCAGCATTGCCTGGCGCTATTAAGGTAGGCAGCAGTCAATCAGGCCCCTGCTCCATTCATTCCACTGAGACTAGGAACTTTCCCATGCAGGACAAGCAAACAAGTCACCTCCTGAAGCAGTGTCCCCTGGTACATTAAAAAAATCCCGATGGTGGCCACGTAACTAACAGGGACGCTCAGTGATCCACAGCCCATCACAGGTCGAAAGTATGAGTAGTGACCGTTAACTCAGGGCTATCTGTGCATATCCTAGTCTGTGCATATACTATATTTGCATTTAATAAATTGATCCAGGCTCTAAAAAACTAAAATAAAATAAAACAGAAAATTATACGTACACAAGTGCTTTATTCAGGAGTAAACATATTAAGCTGGGGGTTGGATGCCATATACTTATCCAGGCGACCTTTAAAGGTTGTACTGTATTACAATCTATTAAGTTGGAGGGCAGTTTATTCCATATATTTACAGCTCTATTGAAGAAGAAATGCTTAGCTTCATGCGACTGGAATCGTTTGCCAATTATTTTATGCCCATTGCCTCTACAGTAGTTTAGTTCGAGTGATCAACTGTGAAGTATTTATCGACAGCCGTGTTATCATGTCCTTTGAATATCTTGAATACTTGAATTAAATCTCATATCCTCCGTTTTGTTAGGGTAAAGAGATTCAGGGCTTCTAAACGTTCCTCATACGGTTTATTTCTCAATCTAGGTATCATCTTTGTCATCCTTTGCTGCACTCTTTCAAGCTTTTCAATATCCTTTTTATAATACGGTGACCAAAACCGAACGCAATACTCCAAGTGCGGGCATACTAAGGAATTATACAAAGTGAGGATGATATTATCGGATTTATATTCAAATGCTCTGCCTATGAACCCAATCAATTTGTTGGCTTTTTTCACAGCTTCTGTACATTGTTTGCTTGGTTTCAAATCATTTGTTATTATAACTCCTAAGTCTTTTTCATGGTTTACCCTATCAAGCTGGACATTATTCATGCTATACCTTGCTCTTACATTTTTACTGCCAATGTTTAACACTTTGCATTTATTAATATTGAAATCCATTTGCCAGACTTGGGCCCAGTTAAACAGCTGATCAAGATCTCTCTGAATTGCCTGTCTTTGCAGTGCTGTATCTGCTCTGTTACCTATTTTAGTATCATCAGCAAATTTTGAAATCTTACAAGATACTTCGTCAATATCATTAACATACATTAAGAAAAGAATAAGACCTAACACTGAACCCTGCGGCACTCTACTTGTAACGTTTCTCCAGTCTGACTCTTTTCCATTTATTACAACTCTATTTTCGTCCGGTGAGCCAATCTTCTACCCACCCGAGAACACTGCCGCTGAAACCGTGTGCCTTTAGCTTCTGAGATGGTTTGGGAAGAAGGATGGGACTGGAATGTATTGATGTTGTGATGAGGAGGGTTAGATTGAGCTGGTTTGGGAGGAAGGATGGGATTGAAGTGTATTGGTGTTGTGATGAGGAGGGGTGGATTGAGATGGTTTGGGAAGAAAGATTGGATTGAAGTGTATTGGTCTTGTGATGAGAAGGGGTAGAATGGGATGGTTTGGGCATTTTGACAGGACGGAGGATGATAATTGGGTGATAAAGGTGAGAAGTGTGAACATCAGGGGTAGGGTTGGGAGTCAGACTGAATAAGACCTGGGAGGAGGTCATTAAGTGTGATCTCAGGGGATGAGGGACTGAAAAGTGAGGCTGCCAGAGATCAAGCACCATGGAGAGCTGCCATTAGGTGACCAAGGTCGACACATGCGAGCATATTGGATGCTCCACAAACGATACGATTTGAGGATTATATAGAATTATAAAAATCACATTGTGAGATGCGAAGTAAGGAAGCTGATGAAAGGCTAGAAGTGTGTGCTTAAAAGGTATGGTTATATACAGTAAACTCTCAGTTATCCGTCATAATTCAGCCAAGCCCAGAGCAGGTTAAAGCAAAATCACGGATATTGCAAAATACCCCCCAGCAGCTCAATATTTGGTGTCAAGCTGGATATTGCATTTTTATCTATCATAACTCTGTTTTGAAAACTTATCCATGAATAAACAGTGTTACATGGCCTGTGATTTCATCATCCTTTGTGTAATTCTAACGTGCAGTGTGCTGCATGTTTGATCACAAGCGTGTTCTGCCTCAGTCCCCCCTTCTACTGTTATAGTAGAGTAAGTCGTCCTTTCTGTTGTTCAGAGCAGGATTGTCAACTCTGTCCTCATGGCTTCATCTGCGCGTCCTTCTTACAAGTTGTATCAAGCTCTACCGGCCCCTATATAATGAGCTCAGTCTCTGCATCATTGCCACTTAGATCTACTCCTCATTTTGTTCACATCTCTGTCCTCCCCTGTACAGTTATTATTATTGTGAGTGCTCAGGAAGTCTCCAACCATCTAGCAGCTGTGTAATTTGAGTATAAGTGATATTGCATTTTTTCTTGTACTGTGTAGCATAAGATGTTAATTCTTAGGCCTAGTAAGGTTTTTGTGATTAATGTAAGGTTTTATGTCAGTCATTTTTGATAATATTTTGTATCTGTAATAATTTATCTTGCATTAACTGAGCATTACCCAGTGTATTTTCATTTTATCAGGGCTGACTTAGATAAATTTACTCTAGCTAATTTCGTGTTAATAGAGGCTATTGCAGTTAACCATATATTTAACCTGTTTTTTGCCATTACATTATCCTTATGAGTCCTGAATGTTTTGTTGTTAGTTTGTGCATTAAACTTTAACTTGTAATTTTATCTAACTCTTTTGTTTTGAACCTGGAACTTTGCGGGACAGTTTTCTCTGTTCCGTAACATAAATTTGGCGACCTCTTATCAGGATATTCAGGATAATATCATAAGGATATTGCTTGATATTTTGTGACTGTGATTTATTCATGATGTCTACTATTTCTACACTTGATGAAGCCAAAGATTTTTTGTCAAATGTGCAAACAGTGTGTGATGTAGAAAACAGAACAAAAAATGAACATAAGCTTGTTGCTCAACAATTGGGAATTGCAGTTCACTCTCATCATTCTAAAGATCAAATTGTTGGCATGATTAATAAAAGCTTGTTTAATGTAACTCCTCCAAATGAGCAAACGCAGATTGAATTAGCTAAGTTACAGCTAGCCCTGCAGGAGGCTCGTGTTAAGGAGGCTGAATTTCAAGCACGTGCTAAGGAGGCTGAGTCTCAGTCTAAGGAGGCGGAGTCTCAGGCTCGTATTCAGAAGGCTGAATTTTAGGCAAATGCTCGTATTCAAGAGGCACAGGTACAGGCTCAGGCACAAGTTGAACTTGCCAGGATTCAGGCAGACCATGAGTATCGCATGAAACAAGGTGGAACTGGATCATCTAGCTCTGATGATTTTGATGTGGCTAAAAATGTTAAACTTGTCCCTCCTTTTAATGAATCTGATTTAACTAAGTATTTTCAGTTGTTTGAGAGGGTAGCTACAGGTTTTAATTGGCCCAAAAAGTATGGGCCAGTACTCCTTCAAACTGTTCTCACCAGTAAAGCTCAAGTAACTTATGCATCTTTTCCTCAGGATCAATCTGATAATTATGATGTAGTTAAGAGCTTGATTCTTAAGGCCTATGAGCTTGTTCCTGAAGCCTATAGAGTAAAATTTAGGACAACTTACAAGCAAGATAAGGAATCCCATGTTCAGTATGCAAAAATCAAAGAAGATCTGTTAGAGCAGTAGTTAAATTCTAAGAACGTGGAGAAAAAGTGAGCAGATGGAGATAACACTTTAAGGAATTGTTGAACGTGGAGGATGGAAGTAATGCGAGTATAAGTGGCTGGGGAATGGCTGAGAGAAGGAGGGAGGTGAGAAGACAGGAAGAAATCAGTAGGATAGAAGTTGTGGAAGCAATGAAGAAAGTTAAATCAGGGAAAGCACCAGGAATTGATGGAGTGTGTGGTGAAATGCTGAAGCGTGGGGGAGAGATAGTAGTAGAATGGATGTGGAAGATGTGCAGATTGGCCTGGGAGGAAGGTAGAGTCCCGGAGGATTGGAAGTCAGGTATAATTATTCTCTTGTACAAAGGAAAAGGGGAAAAAGAAGTGTGTGGTAATCATAGGGGCATTTGTCTTCTTAGTATAATAGGAAAAGTGTATGGTAGGATACTTATTGACAGAGTTAGAGAAAGAACAGAGAAATTAGTTGGAGAAGAACAGGGAGGCTTTAGGAAGGGAAGAGGTTGTGTAGATCAGATATTCATTCTCAGATCTTTAGTGGAAAAGTTTCTAGAGAAGGGAAAGAAATTGTATGCGGCTTTCATGGATTTGGAGAAAGCATATGACAGGGTGGATTGTGGAAAGTGTTAAGAATATATGGAGTAGATGGGAAGTTGTTGAATGCTGTGAAGAGTATGTACGATGGTGCGAAGGCTGCAGTGCGTGTGGATGGTGAACTAAGTGAATTTTTCTCTTTGAAAGTTGGGTTAAAACAGGGATGTGTCATGTCTCCATGGTTGTTCAACCTGTACATGGATGGGGTAATAAAAGAGGTACAAGGTAGGGTAGTGGATGTTGGAGTGGCCCTGGTGAGAGAGGATAGTGTTTGGAAACTCCCTGTACTGTTGTTTGCAGATGATACTGTGTTGTTGAGTGAGGACGAAGGGAGCTGCAAGGCTTGGTGGATGAATTTGAGAGAGTGTGTAAGAAACGGAATCTAAAGGTGAATGTAGGGAAGAGTAAAGTGATGGTCTTTGAGAGAGGTGAAGTCAGTGAATGTACAGAGAGGTTGGATGGTGAGGAATTGGAAAATGTGAGTACGTTTAAGTACTTGGGTAGTGTGATGATTAAGGATGGAGGTTTGGAGGGTGAAGTGCTTGAAAGAGTACAGCAGGGAAGAAAGGTTGCTGGTTCTTTGAAAGCAGTGATAAGAAACAGGGAAGTGAGCATGGAAGTGAAAAAGTTACTACATGACAGTATTGTGATACCAACCCTAACGTACGGAAGTGAAGCTTGGACGTTGTTGGAAGGACACAAGTCAAAAGTGAGAGCCGTGGAAATGAGTTATTTAAGAGGAGCCTGTGGAGTCACATGGAGAGACAGGCTGACGTATGAGGATATAAAGGAGCGTTGTAGTGTTGATGTGGATGTGATAGGAAGCGTTATGAGGAACACACTGAGGTGGTTTGGCCATGTGGAGAGGATGGAGGGTGAAAGACTGACGAAGAGAGTGTATGTGAGTGATGTGGAGGGGGAAAGAGGGAGGGGGAGGCCGAGGATGAGATGGAGAGATGGGGTGGTGAGGTATATGAGAGAGGGATGTGTGAGTTGGGAGCAGGGGAGTGAAATGGCGGGGGACAGGGCGACTTGGAGGCGATTTGTTTGTGGCCACCCCAAACGGGATTGAGGCGTCTGGCAATAGATGGATTCTGATTTTGACAAATTTAAGCAGATGATTTTGCTGGAGGACTTCAAAAGGTGTATTAGTAAAGATGTAAGTCTATATCTTGATGAGAAAAGAGTAGATAATTTGTCTGATGCTGCAGGTTTAGCTGATGAATATGTTCTCACTCACAAGAGATATTCTAGAGAAAAAGGGAAAGCTGAGAGTAAGTACGTTGCCTCTACTCAGAGTACAGGTAACAGGAAAGAGAATAAAGATGATGTTTCTCAGGAAGTAAATACCAGCTTCACCTCTAGATTTCAGAAAAGTAAATGTACTTATTGTAGTAAGCTTGGTCATACTACGTAGAAATGTTTCAGGAGACAGCGTGATGTGAACAAAAAGGAGTCTTTAAATATTCAGTCAATTGGTCTAGTGTCCACCCTAGAGAGTTCCCAGAATTCTTTAACTGAGTTAACTGAACCTGCTTTGAGGGGTAACTTAAATTCTCATGATGGAGCTCCTCTTTTGAGCAGTAACGTGGGTGACACTCTCAAGAGTTCATGTGCTAATTTCCTGTCTGGTGGTTTTGTCAGTCCTCTGGACAGTAATGACAGGAAATCAGTTAAAATATATCGTGATACAGGTGCTTGCCAATCCCTTATGCTGACCAGTGTTCTAGGCTCTAATGTTAATTCCTCTGATGAAACGGTAATTTAACAAGGTGTAGGGAATAATTACTTCTCTGTCCCTCTGTGCAGAGTGAATTTAGAGTCTGGTTTTGTTAATGGTTCCGTTTTGGTTGGGTTGGTTGAGACACTCCCAATGTCAGGTGTAACTTTCTTACTTGGAAATGATATTGGTGGAAGTCAAGTGTGTCCAGCTCCTCAGTTGTCTAGTGAGCCAGTGGCTGCGACCCAGGATTGTGATGTCCCTGATGTGTTCCCTGCATGTGCTGTCACTAGGGCTAAGTCTAAAGTTACTGGTGATTTAGAGGATAATGATGATGATGATGTTATCCTAGCTGACATTTTTCTTGCTAATTTGGACCACTCACCAGATGAGGCAGTACCCCGTAGTGTTGATAATTTGTCTCGTCAAGAGTTGGTTGAGTTGCAGGTTGCTGACCCTGAGTTGAAAGGTCTAGCTAACTCTGCTTACAGTGAAGAAGAGTCAGCCGGTGCTTCTACTTGTTATTATGGAAAGTCAGGAGTACTTATGAGGAAGTGGAGGCCCCCAACAGCATCAGCCGACTGTGAATGGGAGGTTGTACATCAAGTTGTCATCCCTCGTGTTTGTAGGCAGGATATCATTAGAGTGGCTCATGATTCCAGTTTGGCAGGACACCTTGGAGTGAGGAAGACTGTGGCACGCATTTTGAAACACTTCTACTGGCCAGGTATCTTCAAGGATGTTTCCTGGTATTGTAAGTCTTGTCACACCTGTCAAGTTGTGGGGAAGTGTAATCAGACCGAAAAGGTTGCACCTCTAGTTCCCATTCCTCCTTTTGAGGCGCCTTTCACCCGTGTGTTGGTGGATATTGTGGGCCCTCTTCCTAAGACTTCTTCAGGATTTTCTTATGTGTTGACCCTGATTGATATGGCTACTCGTTATCCTGAAGCCATTCCACTTAGAAATGTCTCAGCAAAGAACGTGGTTAAGGAAATGCTAGGGTACTTCACAAAGTTTGGTCTGCCTAAGGAGGTACAGTCAGACCGGGGAAGTAATTTCATGTCAAATATTTTCAAGCAGTCTCTGAAAGAGTTGGGCATCACCCAGATCACGTCTTCAGCTTACCATCCCCAGACCCAAGGAGCGTTGGAGAGATATCATCAAATACTCAAATCCATGCTCAAGAAATACTGTTTGGAACATCAGAAAGACTGGGATAAAGGTCTTCCATTCGTTGTGTTTGCTGCAAGAGAATCTCCAAATGAATCACTGAGCTTCTCACCTTTTGAACTACTGTTTGGCCATGAAGTAAGAGGACCCCTTAAGCTACTCAAGGAATGCTGGCTGTCGGAGGAAGATGACGTCAACCTGCTGGAGTATGTGATAAAGTTCAAAGAACGGCTTTCCACTGCTTTACAGCTGGCGAGAGAGAATTTAGGAGCTGCTCAGGAGAAGATGAAGACTTGGTATGATAAGAAGTCCAGGTTAAGCCACTTTCAGCCAGGAAACCAGGTTTTGATTCTGCTACCGGTTCATGGGCAACCTCTTGAAGCCAAGTTTAGTGGTCCTTATATCGTGGAGAAGAAACTCAGTGATGTCAACTATGTCATCGCCACACCAGATCGTAGAAAGAACAAGCAACTATGTCACATCGACATGCTAAAGTTATATCACAGGCGGGACGAAAATAATCCAGTCTGCACTGTAGCTGTTCCATCCGAGTCTGCAAGTGAAGCTCTCCCATGCAGTATGAGCCTGAGTGATAGTTTGGGGAAGAATCCTGATATCATGAATGATCTCCAGACTAAGCTTTCTCATCTATCTCCCGAGGAAAGGCAGGAGTTTTCGGCATTACTGCAGGAGTACCCGCAAGTGTTCCGTGCCACTCCAGGAAGAACCACTGTGTTGATGCATGATGTCGATGTTGGAGACGCAAAACCAATTAAACTGCCTCCTTACCGTGTGAACCCAGTGAAAGTTCCTCTCATCCAGAAGGAGCTTGGCTACCTGTTGGACCACAAGATGATTGAGCCCTGTCAGAGCGAGTGGAGCTCTCCAGTCACTCTAGTCCCTAAGCCAGGTGGGTCACAGCGGCTTTGCATTGACTATAGACGTGTTAATCAGATAACCAAAACAGACACTTACCCTCTCCCTCGTGTGGAAGATTGCATAGATAAGATCGGAAAGGCTAGGTACATAAGTAAGTTTGATTTGTTAAAGGGATACTTGCAAGTACCTATGACTGAACGTGCTAGGGAGATCTCATGTTTTGTAACACTAGGAAAGACTTTTCCATGTTCGGTAATGCCATATGGTATGAAGAATGCACCAGCCACATTTCAGAAGCTCATGAATGTTGTAACAGAGGGTTTGGCAGGGTGTGTTGTTTATATTGATGATGTATTAATCTTCAGTGACAACTGGAAAGATCACCTATGCCATGTCAGTAAATTTCTTGAGCGTTTGGTTCATGCTAATCTTGTAGCTAATTTATCAAAGTGTGAGTTTGGTCAAGCTAAAGTTCAGAACCTTGGGTATGTAATTGGTGATGGACATGTTGCACCACCAGGAGCTAAAGGTTCAGGTTATAAGTGATCTTCCCAGACCTAAAAGTAGGAAAGAGCTACAAAGATTTTTGGGAATGGTAGGTTATTACAGGAGATTTGTTCTTAACTTTTCAATTCTTGTATCACCACTTACAGACCTACTGAAAAAGGGGGTTAAATTTGTCTGGACCGATAACTGTGAATCCTCTTTCAGCAAACTTAAAGCTATCCTATTAAGTCAGCCAGTTCTCGCTACTCCATATTTTGCTAAGCCTTTTAAGATGTCTGTTGATGCAAGTGATACAGGAGCTGGGGCTGTTTTGCTGCAAGAGGATGATCAGGGTATTGAACATACTGTATCTTATTACAGTAAGAAGTTTACTCCACCTCAAAAGAACTACTCAACTATTGAGAAAGAGCTTTTGGCCTTGAATTTGGGTTTACAGCGTTTTTCATTTTATTTGTGTTCTGGTTTTGACCCCATAGTCATTTATACCGATCATAACCCACTGAAATTCCTTAGTAAGTTTAAAGATAAAAATCAGAGATTGACAAGATGGACTCTACTTCTTCAGGAGTATTCATTAGACATACAACATGTCAAGGGGAAAGAAAATGTTATTGCAGATTGCTTATCTAGACTTTAGACAGATTGTTTTAGAGTAATAAGAAATTTCCTTTGTAAATTTCTTTTTCTTTGTGGGGAGGTGTTACATGGCCTGTGATTTCATCATCCTTTGTGTAATTCTAACGTGCAGTGTGCTGCATGTTTGATCACGAGCGTGTTCTGCCTCAGTCCCCCCTTCTACCGTTATAGTAGAGTAAGTCGTCCTTTCTGTTGTTCAGAGTAGGATTGTCAACTCTTTGTCCTCATGGCTTCATTTGCGCGTCCTTCTTACAAGTTGTATCAAGCTCTGCCGGTCCCTATATAATGAGCTCAGTCTCTGCATCATTGCCACTTAGATCTACTCCTCATTTTGTTCACATCTCTGTCCTCCCCTGTACAGTTATTATTATTGTGAGTGCTCAGGAAGTCTCCAACCATCTAGCAGCTGTGTAATTTGAGTATAAGTGATATTGCATTTTTTCTTGTACTGTGTAGCATAAGATGTTAATTCTTAGGCCTAGTAAGGTTTTTGTGATTAATGTAAGGTTTTATGTCAGTCATTTTTGATAATATTTTGTATCTGTAATAATTTATCTTGCATTAACTGAGCATTACCCAGTGTATTTTCATTTTATCAGGGCTGTCTTAGATAAATTTACTCTAGCTAATTTCGTGTTAATAGAGGCTATTGCAGTTAACCATATATTTAACCTGTTTTTTGCCAATACATTATCCTTATGAGTCCTGAATGTTTTGTTGTTAGTTTGTGCATTAAACTTTAACTTGTAATTTTATCTAACTCTTTTGTTTTGAACCTGGAACTTTGCGGGACAGTTTTCTCTGTTCCGTAACAACAGTAAAACATAAAATACAATAAAATAATGAAATACTGTAATACGGAAATACAGTGCCAGTTGGCTACCGTTTATGAGCCGGTTGGTACACTTCTGATATTGCATAGAACCATCGATTATGTCCTGTTTAAATGTCGTGTATTGCATTGATGGTTAATTGTTTGTTGTAGTTTGTTTTATAAATCTGGTGATGAAGACGATCTGTGCTAGTGAATCGGAAAGTGAATGAATATGACCTGTAGACTGAAAAGATGGTGAATGGTTTTGGTTATATATATATATATATATATATATATATATATATATATATATATATATATATATATATATTTAATGCATGGAAGAAGGAACCAGTGGCCAGGAGCCCGCAAGCCTTTCCCTTCAAGAAAAAACAAAAACATTACAACCGAGAGCAAAATTGAAGATCCGCTCATTTGGAGATGCCTGGACACTGCGTTTGAAAGACCGGAGATCATAAGAAGTAGGAGATACAGACAGAGGGGGACAGTTCCAGAGTTGACCTATTGCAGAAATGATGGACTGAGAGTAACGGGTAACTCGTGCATCAGAAAGTTGGACAAAAAAGGGATGAGAGTTTGTTGCTAGACGTGTGCTATGTGCCCGTCGTAGAAGTGGAGGGGTGCAAGCACATAGTTCTGAGGAGCAGTGACACTTGAAGTAATGATAGAAAAGAGATAAAGATGCAACAGTGTGGCGAAGAGACAAAGGATGTGGGGAGCCAGTAAGAGAAGAAGAGATAATGAGACAAAAAGCCTTTGACTCGTCCATGTTGGGAAGGTGTTGGAACATTGACTTGACAGATCAGAATTGATGAATTTGTATATATTGTGCATGATTTGGCTTCCCGTTTTTAAGAGGAGAGTTGATGAACTATCCGCCTTTGCTGAACTTTTTCAGAGTCTCAGTAACACAGAGAGTAGGCCAACATGCTCTCCAATACAAGTTTCTCTATCAACACCTAACTACATGCACAGTACACACTACACTTCCTTTTCAAAATTAAAAAAAGGAAAAATGGCACAATTAAATCTGGCCTCGGAGTCCCCGGGGGGGTGGGGAGAGGGGCAATTAATTCCCCCACTATCCTCCCCTCTCTCTGTGACGACTTTGAGAGAGGCCTGGAACCACTGTCTGACTCACTTCTTGATTTCTGCAACATTCGCGGCCTTTCCTCTAGCTTTCTCTCTGTCAAACATCACCTCTCCTCCTCTAAACCTCAGCATCTCTTCGTGTCTGAGACTCAGCTGTCTGAGGCAACTGAGAGCAAACCCTTTTTCTGTTTCCTCCTACTTTCTCTATCCACATTTCAAAGCCAAAGGTGGCTGTTGTGGATATGTACGCAACAATTTATATTGCTCTCATGTTCCTGAACTTGATTCTTCTGAATTCTTTACTCTCTGGCTTCGGCTTTCCTGTCTTTCCCTAACTAAATATATCTGCTCTGTTTACTTATCTCCTAATTCTACTGCCCATGAAAGATCCTTCGACTATCTTACTTCGACTATGGAACACATTCTATCCATTTCTCCTTTCTCTGTAATCTCCATTTTAGGAGATTTCAATGTTCACCACCACCTTTGGCTCTCCTCTCCTTTCATTGATCCACCTGGTGGACAAGCCTACATCTTTTCTATCCTTAATGACCCAGAGCAGTTGTACAGCACCCTTCCCATATCCCTGACTGCCTTGGAGAGAGCTCCAACATACCTGACCTCTTTCCTACAACTAGTCCTTCTGCTAACACTGTTAATCTTTCCCCTCCATTGGGCTTCTCCGATCACAACCTAATTACCTTGACCTATCCTATTGCTCCAATACGGCCCGTGTACCCTCCAAAGAAGCGTCGACCGTGGCACTTTGGAGATGCAGACTGGGAGGCCTTCAGGCAGTACTGCTTTGATTTTCCCTGGAATGATTATTGCTTCCATGAACGGGAGCCATCTGAATATGCACTGTGCATTATGGAGGTTATTCTCTTGGGCATGGAGGCATACATTCCTTTCTCATGTCCTCTGACTAATGCAAGATAGCCTTGGTTTAATTACGCTTCTTCTAATGCTGTCTGCAACAAGGACAGAGCCTATAAAAGGTATCAGAACCAACCCACCCCTGAATCACATCTTGCTTATGTTTCTGCTCGGAATCGTGCTAAGACTGTTCTTCGTCTGCTAAAAATAGTTTCATCTGCACTAAATGCTCCCAACTCTCCAACTCGAATTCTTCCCACTCCTTCTGGCACGTTGCCAAAAGCCTTTCTAACAACTTTACCTCATCATCTTTCCCTCTTCTTTTCTATTCTGATGGCTCTGTAGCTATTTCTTCTACTGATAAAGCAGATCTCTTTGCTCAGACTTTCTCCTCCAGTTCCACCTTAGACGATTCCGGCACTGGTCTTCCATCACTTCCCCCCTCTGACTTCCTCATGGCGGACATTAAACTTTCTTCAGCTGATGTATTTTCTGCTATCACTGGCCTTAATACTAACAAGGCATATGGGCCTGATGGAGTCCCTCCTGTTGTCCTCAAGAACTGTGCTTCTATGCTTACACCCTGCCTAGGTAAACTCTTTTGCCTTTGTCTGACAACTTTACCTTTCCTTCTTGCTGGAAGTTTGCTCTCATTCATCCAGTCCCAAAGAAGGGTGACCATTCCCAACCCTCTAACTATCGTCCAATTGTTTTAACACCCTGTGTCTCAAAAGTTTTTGAGTGAATTCTTAACAGAAAAATTTTAAAGTATCTTTCCTATCAGAACCTTCTTTCTGATCGTCAGTATGGGTTCCGTCAGGGGCACTCCACTAGCGATCTTCTCACCTACCTTTCAGACTCCTGGTCGTCCTCCTTTCGGGACTTTGGCAAAAGCTTTGCCATTGCACTTGACATCTCAAAGGCTTTCGATCGAGTCTGACATAAATCTTTAATTTCCAAACTGCCCTCTTACGGTTTCTATTCTTCTATCTGTGCCTTTATCTATAGCTTCCTTTCTGGTCACTCTATAGCCGCTGTTGTAGTCGGCCATCGTTCTTCTAGGTTTATCAACAGTGGTGTTCTTCAGGGCTCTGTCCTATCACCGAATCTCTTCCTTTAATTCATCAATGACCTTCTGAGCTGTACATCTAACCCTATCCACTCGTACACTGATGATTCCACCCTTCACCTTTCCATTCGGTTCCTGCAATGTCCATCTCAGCAGTTACTTCAACAAACAAGGGATGAGGCTATGGCAAACCTAATGTCTGACTTGGCTCGTCTCTCTGAATGGGGTAAAAATAATCTTGTTGTTTTTAATCCATCAAAAACTCAGTTTTTACACCTATCAACCTGACAAAATCTTCCACAGGAGTTCACACTGATGTTTAATAATATTCAGCTCAATCCTGCATCATCCTTGAACAGGCATGGGGTTTCATTCACTCGGGACTTATCTTGGAAAGATCATATTGCATCTCTTGTAAAATCTGCTTTCAACAGATCAGGTGTGTTTAGCCGACTCCATACCTTCTTTACCCCTGCACAGTTGTTGACTTTGTACACGTTTTTTATTCGCCCCTGTGTAGAGTACAACTCTCATGTGTGGGGAGGCTCCCCACATACAGCTCTTCTCAATAGGGTGGAGTCAAAGGCTTTTCGTCTCATCAACTCTCCTTCTCTTACTGGCTCCCTTCAACCTCTGTCTCTTCGCCGCACTGTTGCATCTTTATCTCTTTTCTATCGCTACTTCATGGTCGTTGCTCCTCTGAACTCTCTGCTTGTATCCCTCCACCTCTATGACGGGCTCGTAGCACCCGTCTAGTAACAAACTCTCATCCCTTTTCTGTCCATCTCTCTAATGCAAGAGTTAACCGTTACTTCCAGTCCTTTATTTATGCAACAGATCACCTCTGGAACTGTCTTCTTCTGTCTGTATTTCCTGCTTCCTATGATCTCCAGTCTTTCAAAAGCAGTATGTCCAGGCATCTCGAAATGAACAAATCTTGAATTTGGCTCTCTTTTTTTTTTTTTCTTCTTTTTTCTTGTGAGGAACGGTTTGCGGGCCATTGGCCTTTGGTTCCTTCTTTCTTGCATTAAAAAAAAAAAGATGGTTTTGTATGAGAATTGGAACATAATTCCAGAGGCTTAAGTGATCGTAGTGCAGTATGCTAGTGTGTAGGTGGCAGGTGGTGAAGACCATCATCCACTCACTTAATGTACAGTAGTGTTGTTTTCTTCATTCTTCTTTATCATTCTTCTTCTGGGTCTAACCTCCTCTCTTCGTATTTCTCCCATCTTTCCTGTCACTTTTTATTCTTCTTCTTTCATTTTCAGGTGGATTTACATTGATTGACAAGCCAAATGGTTTCCTGTAAGCAAGGAAACCATTTACAGTGCTGGGTGGTAACCATATAACCAACCCTTACGTGTTCCCTAAGTGTCAAAAAGTGGGTTTGCAGAGGGTTAGTGCCCCTCCCTGTAAAACAAACTCATATGACCACGCCTTACCGGCTTATGGTGTCTGGCTAGAGCGAGAGAGATGTTAGTGTCTGTGGACACATCACTAGTTGTGTAATTTAATAGTTTTCTTGCTGATTATCTCTCTTTGTTCCAGGATCCAATCTCACTTTGTCTCTTGGGTTGGATAAATGGTTGGAATGATGAGGATAAATTTACCTTCCTTCTTCTTTATGTTTTAATCCTACCACACTCCATTAGTTATGTGAAAGGACTGAGATGATGGAGATGATGTTTTTTAATTATTTTTATATTTATCCCATATATGTTTGTACATTATAGGTGGATGTGGCCTGGAACAAGTTTGTAGTGCATGAGCCTGAGGGAGAGTGGGCACGGGTGGCTCCCTTCAGGATATTCAGTGTGCTGGCAGGAAAGGTCAGTATGCTCGTATATACACAGATGATCCATTGTGACAAGTGGAAATACTGAGTGGGAGAGACACAGGTTAGAGCTGGAATTCTTTATTTTCTCAAACGTTTCAGGATACATCGAATTCAATTACATACATATACATAATACATTCATCCATCCATCATCCAATCCTGTGTTGTCCTATGAGGAGCATAGGAACCCCAGGCCAGGCAAGTTGGTCCTGACATTTAAGATGAGAGCGACCAGCCTTATCCATCAAATGAGTGGTATTATGTGAGCAATAAACCCCAACCACCCTTTGGATAAAAACCTGTTCAGGCTCAATCCGATTCGAGCGCCTACGTTACCCACAAATATACACTAAATAGCCTGGTAGTCAAGTGTGTCAGCAGAAGTCTATACACACACCTGCACATATACTTACCTATACACACACAAATACTTATCCATACTGTCACGGGAAATGTGAATTTAAGAATAGAAAGCTAATCTATGTATATAATCAGTTGACACAAGGTGAATCGACATGTGAAATCAAGTAGTAAGTTTTACTTTGGGCTGGCTTACTTCGCCGATTCTCTAAGGATGAGAATTTTATAAACTTTCTCAACAGTACACAGCGGAGACTACTCACGAGTGCTGTACCATTAGTACTGTTAGCCTCCGAGAAGGTGTGATCTTTACCCTCTGACAATCAATAACTAATAATAATAATGGACAAGTTCTTGCTGATCCTTAACTTCTAGTTGTCACAACGGATTTGAGAATTAATATAAGAAAACTGGCCTAAATACAAGTTGTGATTAATGCAGAAATTTGTGCAAACTAGGGTAAGCAAATTTAAGAAAGCACAATGTGGAGAAATCAAACACAGTTCTAGTTTTATATTAAGCTCAAAGAAAAGAACTGTAAATTTATTATAGTGAAATAAATTTACGTTACATGAATTTCAAAAATTAATTCAAGAGGGGAATTCATTGTTGCAGGGGGACTAGTGAATTCAAATATCAAAAGAAATACACTCACTCACTCATTCAAAGAGCTAATCAGACTTAAGCCTAGGAAAACGAACAGAAATACTGGTCAGTCGAGGGAACAGAGCTGAAGCTACACAAGACTGGGAGTCTCTGCTGCGGCAAATGCTGCTAGCTTAGCTGCTAAGTCCTCTGCGCCGATCACCGACTCGGTGGGGAGATGAGGGGATCGCTGTACAATGGAGACGCTGCTCTCTACGCTGGGCATGAGTACCTTCTCCTAAGGCGGTCTGAAACTGAATAACTGAAGTAAGCAAGCTGGGGCACAAAGCACGAGAGATGAGAGTGGCTCAACTTAATGGTCAGAGAAGGAATGCAAGGGAACGACAAGGACAGAAATAGTTTTGCTTAGTGAAACGCAGTCTATACAGAAAGACGGTCTTTTATGAAAACAATGACAAGGGTTATGAAAACTCATAATGATCTAAGTGCAAAAGCGAGGCAGTTAACGGACTGAGCGAAAGTTTATGCATTTCAAAATTCTTCAGGTGTTCCCTATATAATACTAACACAATGTCGTGAATTAATTTGTGACATTCCGCCCCATGAAAATCAAATTTTATCTCCGAAAAATTTTACAATATATACATACATATACATCCTAACTCAGCCACGCAAGATTCACACCTTGGTGTGTGTGTACTATCCTGCTACAGGAGAAAATCACAGTCACCAGTGAGCATAAAAACCTCGTATTTACGTTAAAAAAGAGCAAGCTTGAGGGAAAAACTCCTTGACAAAGATGGTAATCCTGTACTCAGGTCAATCTGAGCAATAATTCACTACATTTACAATAACAACTAATTGTTATGTAGCGTGGTGTATGTAATACACGGTATAGATGTGACAGTTGTAGTATAACTGCACCTATGTGTAAAATGATATAATACAAATTAATAGTAAATGGAGACGACGAGGCAGAAGAGAAGAGGCGACAGCATGTGGCAGATACGATCAGTTGATCCGCACGATAAAACTGCTGCACCCATCAGCCGTACCTGTAAAATCAATCAAGGTGGAGCATCAATAGTATCAGTGTGACAAATGATTTTTATTAAATTACAAATTCTCTCTCTGCCTAGTAGTCAGTACATATGCTACAAAAGGTACATCATTATTTTCTTATTGGATGCATTATTAACCAGGAAACGTAGTCCCAGGACAGAATCTCAAAGGACCCTATAGTTTATTGGTTAAACCTAACTCTACACTTGCAATTACTATTGTCAAGCTGAGAATTCCTACGCAATCTCAGGCAGGTCATATTTTAACACCCAACGTGGGTGTGAACACTCATGTAGATAATGTGCATTCTCCAGGAATCCTCAGAGAGGCCCACAGCTCGAGACACTCCACAAGGTAATTCAGACACAGCCTTGGATTTCCTCTGCAGTGGTCTCGAACTTCCCCCCTAACCTACAGTACATATGTATGTACAGGCCCTGGACATAATGTGTCCTGTGGGACGAACGGGTGAGACATCAGGTCTGCACCCACATTACCACTGCCCTCTCTCTCAATTGATTCAGAGATTGTGGGTGTGGATTCAAATGGCGCAGGAAGGGCGCAACCCTGATTGGTGGTACGTTGACACACATTGCAGGAAAGCACAAACCTAGCTATTTCCTGTCCCATTCCTGGCCAGAAAAAGTCAGCACGGATAAGGCCTTGGGTTTTCCTTTTGCTCATGTGACCTCCTGACGCTGAACAACGACCCCATTCTAACACTGCTTGCCAATACTTCGCGGGAACAACAAATTGCAGTCGAACCTCTCCCTGAGGTGTCTGTGACTCATGGTAGAGCCATCCTTGTTTACAAAGGAACCTGGCTTGACCTCCCCATGAATACTTAATCACATTACCCTCCAGCTTCTTACGCACTGAGGCAAGTGTCAGGTCAGACTGTTGTTCTTGGACAACATCTTGACTATGAATCAGATCTTGCAGCATTGCAATGGTCAATGGGGTGACAGTTTGGAGCCTTGGCCATGGCTCGTGTTACTGCAACAGCCAAAGTCTGAGTAGTAACATCTACGGCACAACTATTTTTGATGCCTTTTAAGTTACCTATGATAAGGTCAAACAAAGGTTCTGGCATGACAACAGCAGCTGTCAAGCCAGTGTAGAAAGGAAATGCCACCCGAATACGTGCCTCAGGGAACAATCTCACTGATCCATCAATAAGTCTAACTCGGATCTGCCTACCTGTGTACTCTTTGGGTCTAACTAAATGCTGCTTGATGGAGCAGCCTGAGGAACCATTGTCTCTCGGAACATTTTACGGAAACATCTCCAACAAACCCTGGCTGAACAAGAAAGGCTGTGTTGCTGGTGGAAGGGTCTGAGGAGGTAGTAACCAGTCACTGATGAGACTGCAATATGAATGATTCAGCAATTGTGGCGCCCTAAGAACTAGATGCCTGAGGGGTCGTGCTCACCATCTGAGGAATTGGAGCATTGACCACCCGTGGAGGAGAGTTCACTGTCGCAGGGGGACTAGTGAACTGTGGGGAAGTACCTGTACTGGTGGGAACGGCAGCACTGTGTGCTTGTTGTGGAATGAAGGCTGCGTTTGCCTCCTGCCTCTGATACACTAAAGTTGATTATCCTGACTGAGGGTTGCGTGGTTTATCCTTGTTCTGCTGCTGCTTGGGATACTGCTGCTGGTTAGGGTACTGCTTGTACTTCTTCCACTCGGGTTTCTGCGTATTTTGCCCCTAGTCCTTCTTATGTGGTTTGTTTGGACCGTGGCCATTATTCTGAGAACGGCCTTGATGCTGGGATTTAGTCCGAGGTGGCTTCTCAGACTTGGCAATATCTTTCTTGTTCCAGGTCTTACGAGTTTGGTACCCGTACGCAGTAAAAAATTATATCAGCCTTTTCCACCATTTGGCTGGCATCCATTACCTGGCAGATCTTAAGCTGAGCCATAAGCTCAGCAGGCCATGACTTTTCTAGCTGTGTGCACTGATGAGGTCAATTATCCCCTCTCGCATTTGAGGGGTCTCATCTTTCTCCATCCACTCATCTAATTAAGAAGTGAGATGGTCGAGGAACTGAACAGCAGTCTCCTTTTCTTGGAGACGCACCCTCATAAACTGACTCCTGGCCTCGTCAATTGTGAGACCGTACACTTTGATGAGTGCAGCCTTCATCATCTCATACGTGAGATTATCTCCAAAAATTCTGTGGAGAATATCGAGGGCAGGGCCCTCAAACAAGCTAAGACAGTGGAGCCGCTTAGCTGCCTCATCCAGCTGGTACAGGTGTGCCATGTCTTCGAAACAAGCTATGAATGGCTCGATTCGCTCTCCTTCCTTACATGAAGGAAGCTTGAGGCGTGGGGTTGCCAGAACATGTGCAGGGGGAGCACAAGATGTGCCTGAAGCCAAGGTTTGAGCTTCAGCATCTCAGGTTCATGTTTCTTATGTGCCTCGCGCTCGACACACTCGTGTTTGCGTTGTTCTTTCTCGTGTTCACATTCTCGCATTCCTCAAGCTGAATTTTATGTTCTTCATAAGTCTACCATGAGAGCACATAGTCTTTAATATCCTTGGTTTCCTGTACAAATATACTATAGTCGTTCTATTTTATGAAGGCAGTTTGGGTGGGGCGCTCTGGGTCTGTTAGCTCTGTTGCCACATCGTCGCCACACACGTGTTCTCTCTCTCTCTCTCTCTCTCATATTTATATTAACTACTACTAATTGTATTTTCTTTATTTTTTCTCTTGTTTCCGACTTTTTTTCTACACCACCCCTGAGGTAAAAGTCTATAGGTGCGTTTTTTTTTTTTTATAGCTTCCATGGTGGGAGACTGACGGAGTATGACCCGCTCACGCAGGGCTGTCCCTCGTGTCACCACCTGACAACGTCGTGTAAGCAATGCTGACAAGTCTTATGAGATTTATACTATACTATAGCTTTGTTATTGAATTACATGTATACAGAGTGTTTAAAATTCACTTATAAGTAGTTACTAGCTTAAAATAGGAGAGTGAGAGAGGCAGAGAGAGAGGTGAGCACAAATAATTACATGTGTGTCGGCGGCGATGTGACAACAGAGCTAACAGTGTGAAGTCCCAGATCGCCCCACCCAAACTGCCTTCATAAAATAGAACGACTTTAGTAGCTGTGATGCTAACTCAGCTAAGACTGAGTGAACTAAAGATTGAGTACTGACTGCTGTTTCGCAGAGAAATGCTAATAATCGAAAGTAAAGAATACAAACACAGGCTGGTGGTGACCAGTTTTATCTCCTGTGGAGGAGGATTCACTGTCGCAGGTGGACTAGTGAATTGTTACTCGTTTTATCTCGTTAAACTGGTAGGATTCACTGTCGCAGGGGGAGTAGTGAATCGTGACTCGTTTTATCTCGTTAAACCGGTATGATTCACTGTCACAGGGGGACTTGTGAATCATGACTAGTTTTATCTTGTTAAACTGGTAGGATTCACTGTCACAGGGGAACTAGTGAATCATGACTCATTTTATCTCGATAAACTGGTAGGATTCACTGTCGCAGGGGGACTAATGAATCATGGCTCATTTTATCTAGTGAAACTGGTAAAGAAAGCAAAAATGCAACTGGGCTTGAAAAACTCTTATGTAAATAGTAAGATAGTGCCTATAGACTGTAATGATAACAAATACCTGGGTAAGAGCGAGTGAGTATTACTTTGTTAATAACTTTAACGCTAGGAGTTAATATCCTGGAATGAGGTCGACAGATGTCACGAGGTGATGTAGAATTTAGAATAGAAAGCTAATATATGTATATAATCAGTTGACACAACGTGAATTGAATTGTGAAATCAAGTAGCAAGTATTACTTTATTCTGGCTTACTTCACCGACTCTCTAAGGATGAGAATTTTATAAACTTTCTCAATAACACACAGGGGAGACTATCTACTCACGAATGCTGTGTCATTAGGACTGTTAGCCTCCGAGAAAGTGTGATCTTTACCCCCTGACAGTCAATAACTAATAATAGTAATGGACAAATTCTTGCTGATGCTTAACTCCTAATTGGCACAACGGATTTGAGAATTAATACAAAAGAACTTGCCTAAATACAAGTTATGATTAATGTAGAAATTTGTGCAAACTGGGGTAAGCAGTTTAGAGAAAGCACAACGTGGAGAAAAACACAATTCTAATTTTACATTAAGCTCAAACAAAAGAACTGTAAATTTATTAATTATAATGAAATAAATTTACGTTACATGAATTTCAAAAAAGAATTCAAGAGGGGAATTCATTGTTGCAAGGGGACTAGTGAATTCAAATATCAAAAGAAATACACTCGCTCAATCATTCAAAGAACTAACCAGACTTAAGCCTAGGAAAACGAACGGAAATACTGGTCAGTCGAGGGAACGGAGCTGAAGCTACACAAGACTGGGCGTTTCTTGTATGGCAGGCGCTGCTCGCTTACCTGCTAAGTCCACTACGTTGATCACAGTGGGGATCACTGTACAACGGAGATCCTGCTCTCAACTCTGGGCACGAGTACCTTCTCCCGAGGCAGTCCGAAACTGACTAACTGAAGTAAGCAAGCTGGGGCACAAAGCAAGAGAGATGAACATGGCTCAACGGTCGGAGAAGGAATGCATGGGAACGACAATTACACAATAAGTTTCGCTCAGTGAAACGCACAATCTATACAGAAAGACAGTCACTTGTGAAAACAATGACAAAGGTTATGAAAACTCGTTACGATCTGAGTGCAAAAGCGAGGCAGTTAACGGACTGAGCGAAAGTTTATGCATTTCAAAATTCTTCAAATGTTCCCTATATAATACTAACACAATGTCGCGAATTAATTCGTGACATATACATACAGTCTATTAGTCAAGCAGTCTGTCAATCGACACCTTGTTAACTCTAAAGGAATCTCTGCTTCCCAAAACTTACTGGGAACTTGAAAAATACATAGACTTGAACACATAAAATCATACATAGCTTCATTATACACACCATAGCTAAATATTCTCTTTTAGATCGGTGAGAGCTGCATGAGGATTGTGTGGTACAGTAGTCTTTAAGTGGAGGTATAAACGGTAGACCCTTGATTTAACATCTCGATAGACTGGTACTGGATTGAATTGACACAGGGAAGCCACCGAACATCCATAGGCTATAAGGAAAAATGTCTGATAAATGGGGTGCAGTGGGTGGCAGTACCTGCGTCCTACCCATATTACTCCAACCTGGCCTGAAATTGCCCTTTCCCCATCATGATTGCTGAGTTGTAATAACAATTGTAATACTGTAATAGTCATGAAGAAGTGCTGTGACAAGGATGTGAAGAAAGCTGCAGAAGGGCAAAATTATGGGCCAAGTTAGTGAACAATGGTTGTACTGCAGTTTTCGTTTATAATACTTGATATGCTATTGTACTGATTTATTTTCAAACATGTGCTTGAAATTCAGTCTCAGGGGGGACCATTAGATATAATGAATTATCAGCTTTATCTGATCAGGCTTCCCCCAAATTGGTTTGTTATACTCAAGGTTTACTGAGGTTAGATATATTGCATACAAAAAGAAAAAAAAACTATAACCTAAGATAGTAGATGTTTTGTCTTTTCTGTGTGAACTGTTTACTTACCATAGTTTTTTTTTTTTTTTTTTTTAATCAGAGGAAGATACTTTCAAAAACTCGTATCTAGCTCCCTCACACCTTTCTTAAGTGATTTATTTTGTGTTGTTTCATCCTACTGTCCTCCCTTGTATTACATAAATCCTTCCACTATCGCCATACTCTGCATAAACAACGTAGGATATTAACCAACCATATCCAAAAATAAATTGCTTAGGAAGACATGTTAGGGAGCTTCCGCTTGCTTATTACACCTTACTGTTCTCCCCTGTGTTACATAAATCCTTTCAGTATCGCCATACTCTTCATAAATAACGTACAAAATGATAACCAGCCACATCCAAAAATCAATCACCTAGGAAGAGGTGTTAGTATCCTTCCAGTTTTGCCAAACTCTGCAAATATATCGTAAAAAATGTTAACCAGCCATATCCAGAAGGAAATCACCTAGGAAGAGGTGTTAGGGAGCTTCCTTACCCAATGAGAAATCACAATATTAAGTTTGCTATAGACTATGGCTTCAAAATCTCACTATATCAGATTCATTTTGTGAACACCTTTGTACAGTTAGAGCAAAGATGGTTGATGTGAGTTAAATTTTGCATATAACCTGGGTGTGCCTTGCATTACGGAGGTTATTCTTTCGGGCATGGAAGCATACATTCCTTTCTCATATCCTCTAACTAATGCAAGAAAGCCTTGGTTTGATCACGCTTGTTCTAATGCTATCCACAACAAGGAGAGGGCCTATAAAAGGTACCAGAGCCAACCCACCCCCGAATCACATCTTTTATACGTTTCTGTTCGGAATTGTGCTAAGTCTGTTCTTCGCTCTGCTAAAAATAATTTCATCCGTACAAAATGCTCTCAACTCTCTAACTCGAATTCATCCCGCTCCTTCTGGTACCTTGTCAAAAACCTTTCTAACAACTTTACCTCATCATCCTTCCCTCCTCTTTTCTACTCTGATGGTTCTATAGCTATTTCCTGATAAAGCAGTCTCTTTGCTCAGATTTTCTCCTCCAATTCCACCTTAGACGATTCCGGTGCTGTTCCTCCATCACTTCCCCCCTCTGACTTCCTCATGGCTGACATTAAAATTTCTTCAGCTGATGTATTTTCTGCCATCACTGGCCTTAGTACTAACAGGGCATATGGGCCTGATGGAGTCTCTCCTGTTGTTCTCAAGAACTGTGCTTCTGTCCTTACACCCTGCCTAGGCAAACTCTTTTGCCTTTGTCTATCAACTTATACCTTTCCTTCTTGCTGGAAGCTTCCTCTCATTCAGCCAGTCCCAAAGAAGGGTGACTATTCCCAACCCTCTAACTATCGTCCAAATGCTTTAACATCCTGTATCTTAAAACTTTTCGAGTCAGTTCCTAATAAAAAAATTTTAAAGCATCTTTCCTATCACAACCTTCTTTCTGATCGTCAGTATGGGTTTCGTCAGGGACGCTCCACTGCCGATCTTTTCACCTACCTTTCAGACTCCTGGTCATCCTCCTTTCGGGACTTTGGCGAAAGCTTTGCCATTGCACTTGACGTCTCAAAGGCTTTCGATAGAGTCTGGCATAAATCTTTAATTTCCAAACTGCCCTTTTACGGTTTCTATCCTTCTATCTGTGCTTTCACCTCTAGCTTCCTTTCTAGTCGTTCTATAGCCGCTGTTGTAGACGGCCATCGTTCTTCTCCTAGATCTATCAACAGTGGTGTTCCTCAGGGCTCTGTCCTATCACCAACTCTCTTCCTTTTATTCATCAATGACCTTCTAAGCTGTACATCTAACCGTATCCACTCATATGCTGATGACTCCACCCTTCACCTATCCATTCGGTTCCCGCAACGTCCATCTCAGCAGTTAAATCAACAAACGAGGGACGAGGCTATGGCACACCTAATGTCTGACTTGGCTCGTATCTCTGACTAGGGTAATAATAATCTTGTTGTTTTCAATGCATTTAAGACTCAGTTCTTACACCTATCAACCCAACAAAATCTTCCACAGGTATACCCACTAATGTTTAATAATATTCAGCTTAATCCTGCATCATCCTTTAACATGCTTGGGGTTTCTTTTACCCGATACTTATCTTGGAAAGATTATATTACATCTCTTGTAAAATCTGCTTCCAAGAGATTAGGTGTGCTAAGCCGCCTCTGTTCCTTCTTTACCCCTGCACAATTGTTGACTCTATACAGGGTTTTTTTCCTCCCCTGTGTAGAGTACAACTCTCATGTGTGGGCAGGCTCCCCACACACAGCACTTCTCAATAGGATGAAGTCAAAGGCTTTTCGTCTCATTAACTCTCCTCCTCTTACTGACTCCCTTCAACCTTTGTCTCTTCGTCGGACTGTTGCATCTTTATCTCTTTTCTATCGCTGCTTCAATGGTCACTGCTCCTCTGAACTGTCTGCTTGCATCCCTCCACCTCTACGACGGGCGCGTAGCACCGTCTAGCAGCAAACTCTTATCCCTTTTCTGTCCAACTCTCTAATGCAAGAGTTAACCGTTACTCCCAGTCTTTCATTTATGCAACAGGTCAACTCTGGAACTGTCTCCCTCTGTCTGTATTTCCTGCTTCCTATGATCTCCAGTCTTTCAAACGCAGTGTGTCCAGGCACCTCGAAATGATCGGATCTTGAGTTTGGCTCTCTCTTGTATTTTGTTTTTCTCTTGGAAGGAATAATAACTGCGGGCTCGCAGCCTTTGGTTCCTTCTTTCTCGCAGAAAAAAAATATGTATATATTGGACAGTCATTACCATCGTCATTTTCATCGTCGTTATCAATAGTCAATCGTCATAATCATCATCACGACCACCACAACTATCATCATCATCATTGTCATCATCTTCACAAGCTCCACCACAACTATCATCATCATCACCACCACTATCATCATCATCATCATCACCACCACCACCACCGCTATCATCATCACCACCACCACCATTATCATCACCACCACCAACAATTATCTCGCACCACCACCACCACTATCATCATCAACACCACCACTATCATCACCACCACCACCAATATCATCATCACCACCACCACCACTATCATCATCACCACCACCACTATCATCACCACCACCACCACCAATATCATCGTCACCACCACCACTATTATCATCATCATGCCAGTCTTAATTCCCATTTAAATGATAGGCTACCACTTCCTTAGTGATGTATTTTTAGATATGGCTGGTTAGTATCCTTCTGTACAGTACGTTGTTTCTGCAGAGTATGGTGATACTGGAAGGATTTATGCAACACAGAATAGGAGAGTAAGCTGTAATAAGCAAAATAAGTTACTTAGGAAATGGTGTTAGGGAGCTTCTTTAACTGACAAGATGACAGGTCATGGAATGAGATAGGACCCAGTAACAAGGAAAAGTTCAGTCTCTCTCTCTCTCTCTCTCTCTCGTGCACTTCATAGGTTCTTCCCATCTTTTCCTCTACTGTTTTCATTGTACTATATATTTTTTTCCTATAATTTTTCCCAACATAATTTGTCCCCATCTTTTTCCCTAAATTTTTCCTTCCATGCTCACATCTTACCCTCCAAGTTTTCAACAAACGAGGGAGACTCGTGAGTTGTATGCCTTCCACATATACTTTTTTTGTTGTGCTGTTCTTCAGTGCTTCCTGCTTGCATTTTGGCAGATAATGTTGTCATTCTTTTTTAATGTAAGCTGTATATTATGTTTTTCTGTTTTAGGATTATTTTAATATCGTGGTACTCATAATTTTTTTCCCCAAAGAATTTGCATAATTTTTTGCGTCTTGATTATGGTTTTCATTTATTTCCGCCAAGATTTTGCATAATTTTTCATGTAGTGTACATGTTGTTTCATGTAAGTTGATTTTGTTTATATTAACCTGTCACGTCCCGAGGTTTTCCGCACGTCCGACATACCCCAGTCTCGAGCTATTTTGGAAAAATTTTTTTTTGGCTAAAACCTCTGCTTTGGTTGAGAAACGAAGGAAAATCACCAAGAAAGGGCTTACTGTGGTCTATAAGTGGTCGGAACAGGTGAGGTCCCCCACGCCAGGTATCGTATTCTATCATTGACGTGTGAGGCGCTCACGTTTTCTATGGTAGGGAATATTGGGAGAAACAACACACAACACCTCTGTATTTATTGAATTTGAACTAATAAACAATAATAGTAGCAATATAATGGATTTCAGACACATATATATGAAAATTAAGCATTGTACCATCGCGCGAGCATAGCGAATTAGGTCCGAGTTGTAACTTGCTATATGCTAAGTTTCTTGTATCAGTCAACATATCATTTTTTCTACTTGTATACTTCTGTTTCAATGACATTTTACCAATTTTTACTGATTCTAAATGTTTTCAGATGTTTTCATTCATTATGATGACATGCAGCATAAGTTTAGCGAACATCGCCTTACTAAGCGCACTCGCTATGACTCGTATTTCAACATACCCAATTGTTTTATCACTTTCTTATTATTTTTCCCTTTACATAGAACCTTTCCTCTACCACTGTAAATGTTTTCAAATATTTACATTCATTACGAGGGCATTTAGCGAAATGCTAGCGCATATTCACGTGGCAAGCACAGTCTCAGACACTCGTGTTTCATCTTCTACTTTATTTTTTCACTCCAATTATACTTTCCCACTTACATTACACACGTTTACACCCGTATACTGCACTATACATACTTACTGGCATTATTTATTCAAGTGAGCGTCAGAATATCGCATGAAAATACCCTCGCAATGAATGTTTCGACCAACATAATACTCAAACACTTATATACTAATTCTTCACATATATTACACACTTTCCCACTTGTTGACTTCTATTCTCATAATTACGAGCCTTATTCATTCAACTGAGCGTCAGGATATCGCATCTCTATACACACGCTAGGAATATTTTGACTTGGAATATATTTCAGCACTTACAATAATTTGAACTTATATTATACCCGTTAGCATTTCCAATAATAATAATTACATATTTACTGGCCTTATTTATTGCACTGAGCGAAAGAATATTGCATCATAAAACCCTTGCTAGGTATGTTTCCACTTACAGCATATTTATACACTTACATACAATTTTTGCACTTATGTTATATCCGTATGCACTTTATACTAATATTATCAGATCAGCATGACTAATAATTTCACTGAGCGTCTGTTCGTCGCATTTACTTCATAGTTTCAGCGTCCTATCGCATTGACACCATATCAGAATTGTATCAACGTGTGATATTCGCTGAAACATGGGTGAATACAGAGACCCACATCGCACTCGACGCACTCATGGCGGGTGTCCTTCCTCTGTGTGGTGAGTCTCACCCGGGAATTGCTACACACGTGACACCTGCGTTGGGGCCTAGGTCTGTTTGGCTGGGGAGGGATAGGAGTGGGGAAATGGCAGCCAGATCTTCTCAGTGGAGTTTGGGCAATAGGGGCAGTGCGGGTGCGATGTTGGGGCCTTTTACAGCATAACGTGCAAACATCTCTCTTGTGAGCTCCCTCACAAACCCTTCAAAGGTTTCCTGAACTCCTGTTGTCATGGCTTGAAGGTGGTGGCAATTCAGAGCAGTGATGTCTAGCAAGTGAAAGAACAGTTTCTTATACCACTTCATGGTGGTCCTGGCACACTCTACCGTCGATATCATGGAGTCTGACTGGTCCACCAGGCGCATATTTATGTTATGGTCCATGACTGTTATGCTGCATGTTTTTAGGTCGACTTCTCGTCCTAAAAGCACTAGCGACTGAGCGGGGTCCTCTTTCCGGACCGGAAGCAAAGCACCCACAAAGGAACAGGACATAAAAACCAGGCAGTATACCTTAACACATCTATTGCCTTAATTCTACACCGTTACAATACAACACAGAGTAATATTTGATATACAGGGGACAGGGACACAGAGTTAGCCTTTGGCACCACAACGCACAGTTACACTTAACACACGATATAATGCATGTACATTAATGTCATGAACTATATGTATTGGTACCCGTGATTCATCTTTAGGCAGAATATATATTTAGTTGGAGGCAAGGGGAATAAACAAGATTAAGAGTCCGTGGGGGGAATACTACTATAAATAAGACAGGGTGCGGATCGCGACACTCGATGTAGTCACTTAGTCACGGCGGCACTTTCACACAGACTTTCAACTCGCCCGCGCACCCTAGTCTCCATTCACAGTCACTGAATGTTCTTTTACTTGGGGACTCACACAATTACTATAAGTTCTCTTACGGAAGGTCTAGATTATTTTCTGTTCTGCCAGGTATCCAGTTCTTATAGACTAATAGTAACTGTCACTGGCTTTACAATGGTCTTCACTTGGCCACTGCTCACTGTTCTTTCCCCTGGTTTGTTCTCGGTACAAGGGGCGTCACTTATTTACCCGTGTTTCCTGGGTGGAGTGCACTCTGTCGTATGGACGTGAGGAGAGGGCCCTAGGGGGACTCTGCCTGCAAGGGGCAACACACTACCCGCAGGGGAGTCACTGCCCGGGTCCTGGCCGTTGGTGAGGTGCAGGGAGGCCCTCCTGTCTGAGGGCCTCGACCTGAGAGGAGGCCCTCGTATTGGAGCCTCGTTGGTGGGGTGCAGGGAGGCCCTCCTGTCTGGGGGCCTCGACCTGAGAGGTGACCCTCGGGACTGGGGCCAAACAGCTGGAGGAGGTGAGCCTGTCGTCTCTGGCTCCGTGGGGTGAGGGAGCCTGGGTTGCCCTCGTCTGGAGTCTGCTGGTCGGGCCTGGGGGTCCTAGGGCTGCGGTCGCCTATTGGGAGAGGCGCCGACAGGGTTGGGCTGCGGCACTGTCTCCGTCTGGTGTCTGGCAGGAACAGAGATTTCCCTGGTGTGGGAGGTAGGTCCGGTTTCGGGCCTTGCCACCACTCTGGTGACACCTCCAGGGCAACACTCCCAGATGGTGACAAAGGGCTCCCACAGGGGGAAGAGGCAGGAGAAGGATTCACGGAGTCTGTGTCCTCTCCGGTACGTGGAGGGGGATGCACAAAGGCAACTCTCTCTCCAGTGTATACTAAAGCCGTGGCTAAGGGTCCTCTTACCCTGGTGCACACTTCTGGCTGTAGTCTTGGGCCTCCTGCCCTTGAAGTGGCTAAGGGTCCCCTTGCCCTGGTGCACACTTCTGGCCATAGCCTTGGGCCTCCTGCCCTTGAAGTGGCTAAGGGTCTCCTTACCCTGGTGCACACTTCTGGCCATAGCCTTGAGCTTCCTGCCCTTGGAGTGGTTAAGGGTCTCCTTACTCTGGTGCACACTTCTGGCCGTAGCCTTGGGCGTCCTACCCTTGGGCCTCCTGCCCTTGAGGTGGTAACAATGGCTGTCGCCAAGGCGTTACCTGGGACTGACGCTTGTTCAGTCCCACCCCAATTCTGGCGATGGTTGTCCCGCCCGCAAGGTCGTTGGCTTTTTCCGGTCACCTGGTGTTGGGGTAGTTGCGGGGAAAAGGGACTCAGGACAGTAGTGTCCCGGTGACCCTCTTGACCTGGGTCACTAGCCCCACCGTTGTGTCCTCCTGGAGTGGTGGTGTGCTGGCAGCCCGGTGGTGGGGTGGGGGGTCCGGTTTTGGGCATTTTACCACCCTTCGTGGTAGAAAAGTCATGACCCCATGACTGGAGGTGGTATGTTGTGGAGGTGGATGTCTGGTGGGCTGGGGTGAGGCATTGTAGGAGGCTGGTCCAGTGGTAGGTGATGGGGTTAGGCTCCCAATAAGGGCTGAAAGTGAGCTGGATGGAGGATGGGTGGCCGGTTCAGCGTAGGAGGCGGAGAAGGTGATGGGTCTCCCGAATCCTGACAGGTGGGCGGTCGTGGGGTAGCCAGTGCACTCTGGTGACCTTCATCTCGGGGAATGGTGCCTGGTGAGGAGATAGAAGCTGAATGCTGGAGAGTGACGGGAGGTTGGTGCTTTTATGGGGGATGGGTCTGTGGGAGGAGCGTTGTATTTTGGGGAATTGGGATTTGGGAGGATTCCATCGTGCTTGGTGGAGAGGGAGGGTTATGGGGGAGGTTTTTGGGGTAGGGGGGGTTTGTGGTGGTGGGTGGCGAGATGGGTGAGCGCTGGGAGGTGGTGTTGGAATGTATCCGGAGGGTGGGCGTGAAAGGTGTCCTGACCTGGTGGTGGTGCTAGTGAGTGTGGGTGTGGGTGGTGAGGGTGGTTGTGCACATGGTGGTGGTGAGGGCATGTGGCCGTTGGGGGGGAGGCGGGTGAGGATGCGGGGTGGCGCGTATAATGAGAATGGTCATGGGGGAGGGGGGGTGAGGTTGGGTGGGTGGTGTCTGTGTGTGGTGAGCTAGAATGTGGTGTGGTGTGGGGAGTGGTGGGTGTGCAGGTGGTAGGGGGGTGAGTGGTGGGCTGTGAGCAGGTGGTGGCGTTGGGCGGTGGTGGTGATGTAGGCGGTGGAGGCGGTGTGGTGTGGAAGGTGGTGGGGTGGACAGGTGGTAGGGAGGTGCATGGTAGGCTGTGAGGTTGAGGGTGGGGGTGAGAAGGAGTAAGAGTAGGAGTCTGGGGGGTAATTCTCGGAAGGCTCGGTGTGGACAGGTGTGCGGGAAGAGGTGAGGGGCACACGGGTGTGGGGGTGGTCATTGTTGGGTGGGTGGAAGGGTCGCAAGTGGCGATTTCGGTACGTGCGTTGCTGTCCTTGTTGGTCAATGATTACTTGATAGGGGTTAGGGACTCGGATTATTTTGAAGGGGCCATTGAACCGGGGGGAGGTCTTGGTGGGGGTGACGATGAACTGGCCAGGTTTGTATGGGTTGGAGTGGTTGGTGTCGGGTGCCAAGTCCTGTTGGGTTTGTAGGTGGTGGAGGCAGCATTTGAGGTGGTGGAGAGGGTCAGTAGTGGAGGGCAGGGTGGGTGGCTGGAGGTGGTGGCGGAGGGGTAGGAGGAGCGGGGTTTCTCTGAGAACTCGCTCATGGGGTGTTATACCGTCCTCTCATGGGCATGTATTCAGGCTCCATTGGACAATCTTGACATGGGCAGGCCAATCGTCGTTCCCTGTTTGCATGATGCGTGTGCGGACCTGATTCATGAGGGAGCGATGGCTCCTCTCGCAGAAGCTGTTACCTTGGGGCCAGTAGGGGGATGAGTGGGAGATATGACACCCGAATATATTCACCAGTGCTTCCCAGACTTTGCCAGTGAATTCTGGGGCATTATCCGAGTGCAGTGCTTGGTTAATGCCAAAATATGGGAAGACATGGCGAGTTAGGGCATCGGCGACAGATACCGCGCTGTGATCTTTGGCGGGGCATGCGATGATGAACTTTGAACACACATCCACGAATGTGATAATGTATTTGTACCCTGTTTTGGGCATGAGGGGGCCGACGACGTCAAGGGAAAGCAATTGCCAAGGTTTCTTTGCTGTTAGTTTTCCTGAAGGGCCGGGTGTGCAAGTGATGTCCTTCCCCAAAGCACAGGCACGGCAGGATTGTATGATGTTCTTGGCAATGGTGGATGGGTTAGGTGTCCACTACATATCACTGAAGACTTGTAAGAGTTTCTTAGTCCCCAGGTGGATGCCATTGTTGGTGTGAAGGTGCAGCATAGTGTCGTGGGCGGTGGTGGGGCTTAGGACGATGTGGTCATTGGGATTGAACAGGTGATCGCCGTGAAGGTGGAGTTTGGCGAATGTGCTCGGTGGGATCCAGGTAGGGCGTTGTTTATTGTGCCACATCTGGATAAGGTCTGGTTTTGTGGAAATAGCATTGATGGGTAGACGGGAAAGGGCATCGGCGTTTGTGTGGAGCTTGCCTGGTCGGTATGATATTTCAAAATCATACTCCTCGAGTGCTTCTCGCTATCATTGTGCGTTGGTGGTGTTGGACTGGCGTAACCACTGTAGAGATTGGTGGTCAGTAATGACAATCACGTGGGTGCCTGAGATATATGAATGGAAGTAATCGAGGGACCAGATAATTCCAAGGCACTCGCGTTTGGTGGCCGCGTAATTCCTTTCCACAGGATTTAGGGTGCGGCTGGCACAGGCGATGATATGCTCGCGGCTGTCTTGCACTTGGGCAAGGACAGCCCCTATGGCGATGAGTGAGACATCGGTATATAGACGGAAGGGGAGGTTGTAATCTGGGAATGCGATGACGGGGGCGGAGGTCAGCTTGGACTTGAGGGTGGTGAATGCAGTTTTTCTTGGTTCTGTCCATATGAATGGTTCACCTTTCTTTGTCAGGTCGTGTAAAGGTTTGGCGATGTCTGCAAAGCCTTTCACGAAACACCTGTAATATGAGGTTAGGCCTAGGAAGGCTCTGGTTTCGTGTACGTCGTGAGGTAGGGGGATGTCGGCGATTGCACGTAGCTTGTCGGGGTCAGGAGAGATGCCTTCTGCATTGATCAGGTGTCCAAGGAAGTGATCGTTCGGCCAAAACACACTTTGTGGGTTTGAGTTTGAGCCCAGCCTTGCGTATGTGTTGGAACACCTGTTTGAGGCGGTGGAGGTGGTCGGCCCAGGTGTGGCTGAAGACAATGACGTCATCCAGGTAGGCCAAACAGGTTTCCCAGGTCAGCCCGCTCAGAACAGATTCCATGAGGCGGGAAAATGTGGTGGGGACGTTGCAGAGTTCGAAGGGAAGGACGTTAAATTCGTAATGCTTCTCATTCGATGTTGAGAAGACGGTCTTGTGCTTGTCGTCTGGGTGGACGGGGACCTACCAATAGCCTGATTGCAGGTCTAGGGTAGAGAACCATGTCGATCCGTGCAGGGAGTCAAGAGAGTCGTTGATCCTGGGTAGGGGTGTAGCATCTTTGATAGTAACGTCGTTTACTCTGCGGTAATCGATGCAGAAACGGATGGTTCTGTCTTTTTTACGCACGAGTACAACAGGTGAGGACCACGGGCTAGTGGAGTTGGAGATGACACCGGCATCAAGCATATCCTGGACCTGCCGGTCTTCTCCTGCCTGTTGTTTGGGATTTTTCAGCATGATGGTTGGCGAATGGGAGGTCTGGTAGTATGTATGTCGTGGCTGAGATAAGTAGCGTGGCCAAAGTCTGTTGGGCCGGAGGAGAATAGGTCCTGAAGGTCCAGGAGTAGTTGTCGGAGGCTGTTGGTTTGGGAAGGGGATAAATGTGATGGTAGGTCCCCAGTGATTAGGGGGTGGTGCTTGGCATGGTTCGCTTCTTCCGTGTCGCCAATGATGAGTCCTCGCGGTAGAGTTAGTGGTGTTGTGGCGAGGTTTGCGATACGGATCTCTTGGGCGTGGGGGGAGAGGAAGGTGGGGGACATTAAACAGGATGAGAGGGTCTGGTGGGTAAGGATGGTGAAAAAAGGACGGAGGTACCTGAGGGTCTGTTCAGTTTCACTCAAGCTTCGTGGTGGGGTGGAATGGTGATTGTGGAAGCGATAGTGGCAGGAAAAGATGGAGAGGGGGCCAGTAGAAGTGGAGTGGGGGATGGGGATGGAGGGGGATGAAGTGAGGCATTGAGTGAGGTCAGGGTGGGGTTACATGTACAGGTGGGTTGGGGCAGGTGAGTGTCTGGGAAGTGTGTGTGTGGGGGTGGTGTGGAGGAGGTGGTGTTGTTTTTCGTTTTTCTTCCAGATTTTTTTTTTCCTTTGTTGATGGATGCTTGGTTGGGGCGGGCTGGACTGAAGTGGAGGCGATGCTGATGACAATCGATGGTCGCATGGAGTTTTTGGAGGAGGTCCAGCCCAAGGTATCCATCATATTGATTGCAAGTGGAATAAAAAATGATGAAGGGGTGGTTGGTGGACACTCGTTGGTGAGTGCTGGTTTGAAGGGCCCGGGTTTCCCCACAGATGGGTAGGGGGCCATCCCCCGCGTCTACGAGGTTGCCTGAGGTGGGGAAAAGAGGGCCGAAAGCAGAGGTGTGGCGGGAGTAGAAGTGGGAGTAGAGGCATGACCTGGCTGCTCCCGTGTCTACCAGTAGTCTCGCCTTGACCCCGTTCAGCCAAATCTTGTCATACACTGGGGGTCTGTAGTTGTGTGAGGTGGCCCCCGCCACCGTGGGGAGGTGCGGGGGCGGGCCTAAAAATCCATCTGCTGAGGTTGGCCGTGGTCGTCGTGTTCCTCGTCGTCCGGTCCTGGGTAGGATAGTGGCGGCGCATCGTCTTCCAGGGCGTCGTCGTCCAAGGAGGAGACCTTCTTACGCCCTTGGTGAAAGTTCCTGTGCCTGCTTGCCTTGAGCTGCTCTCTTATGTCGTGCAGGGGGCAGGTGTGACTGCAGGCCGTGAACTCCCAAGGATTAATGGTGATGAGGTTGCCCTGATCCCTGGAGTTGGGGCGTTTCTTCTGCGGGTAAGCCCTGGGCACAGTAGGAGGCGGCTCCGTGGGTGACTGGTGAGGCGGCGGCTTTGGTTTTGGTGGGGGGTTCTGGTTTGTGGGGAATCTTGTCACCGCGTGAAGAGGTTGTGGCATGGGAAGGGCGGCGAGGAGACGTCAGACGAGTTGCAGGTCCTGATCCATTTTCCCTGAGGGATCATAGATGGAGAAATGCTCCCTGACTGTGCTAGGGAGAATCCTCAGCAGGGCATTGAATGTGTGAATATCCCGAGTATTTGTGGCTGCCTCGGGATAAGCGGCGCTGATGAGGCACCGAGCCTGGACAAAAGTGTCGTCTAGGTTACCGTCGTAGGTGAGGGCGTCGAGTTGAGAGAGAGCGACAACTCTGCCCATGGAAGGCAAGAAAGCCTGTCTCACAATTTGTGAGAATTGGTCCCATGTCAGTTCTGGGACGATTTTTGGTGCGACAGTGGCGATTATTTTACCCAGGGTAGGTAATGTGACTGCAATCTTTTCTTTGTCCGAGTCGAACCCTATGTCTAAGAGGGGTTTAACCATATCTAAATACACATCAATGTCACAATGGTCCAGGTTGAATTTCGGCAACTGAATGTGCGGTTTGGCTGCCATTGTGCAAGTTTTCCTTTATCGTTCCTCCGTGCTTTATTCGGATCCAGAACCAACGCTTGCCACCAGTGTTATGCTGCGTGTTTTTAGGTCGACTTCTCGTCCTAAAAGCACTAGCGACTGAGCAGGGACCTCTTTCCGGACCGGAAGTAATGCACCCACAAAGGAACAGGACATAAAAACCAGGCAGTATACCTTAACACATCTATTGCCTTAATTATACACCGTTACAATGCAACACAGAGTAATATTTGATATACAGGGGACAGGGACACAGAGTTAGCCTTTGACACCACAACACACAGTTACACTTAACACACGATATAATGCATGTACATTAATGTCATGAACTATATGTATTGATACCCGTATTTCATCTTTAGGCAGAATATATATTTAGTTGGAGGCAAGGGGAATAAACAAGATTAAGAGTCCGTGGGGGGAATACTACTATAAATAAGACCGGGTGCGGATCGCGACACTCGATGTAGTCACTTAGTCACGGCGGCACTTTCACATAGACTTTCAACTCGCCCGCGCACCCCAGTCTTCATTCACAGTCACTGAAAGTTCTTTTACTTGGGGACTCACACAATTACTATAAGTTCTCTTACGGAAGGTCTAGATTATTTTCTGTTCTGCCAGGTATCCAGTTCTTATAAACTAATAGTAACTGTCACTGGCTTTACAATGGTCTTCACTTGGCCACTGTTCACTGTTCTTTCCCCTGGTTTGTTCTCGGTACAAGGGGCGTCACTTATTTACCCGTGTTTCCTGGGTGGAGTGCACTCTGTCGTATGGACGTGAGGAGAGGGCCCTAGGGGGACTCTGCCTGCAACGGGCAACATACTACCCGCAGGGGAGTCACTGCCCGGGTCCTGGTCGTTGGTGAGGTGCAGGGAGGCCCTCCTGTCTGGTGGCACCATCTCCATCTGGTGTCTGGCAGGAACAGAGATTTCCCAGGCATGGGAGGTAGGTCCGGTTTCAGGCCTTGCCACCACTCTGGCGACACCTCCGGGGCAACACTCCCGGATGGTGACAAAGGGCTCCCACAGGGGGAAGAGGCAGGAGAAGGATTCACGGAGTCCATGTCATCTCCGGTATATGGAGAGGGATGCACAGAGGCAACTCTCTCTCTGGTGTATACTAAAGCCATGGCTAAGGGTCCTCTTACCCTGGTGCACACTTCTGGCTGGTCTTGGGCCTCCTGCCCTTGAAGTGGCTAAGGGTCCCCTCACCCAGGTGCACACTTCTGGCCGTTGCCTTGGGCTTCTGCCCTTGGAGTGGCTAAGGGCCTCCATGCCCTGGTGCACACTTCTGGCCGTAGCCTTTGGCCTCCTGTCCTTGGAGTGGCTAAGGGTCTCCTTACCCTGGTGCACACTTCTGGCCATAGCCTTGGGCCTTCTGCCCTTGGGCCTCCTGCCCTTGAGATGGTAACAATGGCCGTTGCCAAGACGTTACCTGGGACTGAAGCTTGTTCAGTCCCACCCCAATTCTGGCGATGGTTGTCCCACCTGCAAGGTCGTTGGCTTTTTCCGGTCACCTAGTGTTGGGGTAGTTGCGGGGAAAAGGGACTCAGGACAGTAGTGTCCCGGTGACCCTCTTGACCTGGGTCACTAGCCCCACCGTTGTGTCCTCCTGGGGTGGTGATGTGGTGACGGCCCGTTGGTGGGGTGGGGGTTGGGGGGTGGCGGGGTGGGTGGTTTGGCAGCGGGCATTTTAATGACACACTCAGGTTTCCAAATCTGACGCCTGTTCTCGCTCCGGTAAGCAACGGAATCAGTACGGTGCATCAAGGGGCGGTGAACCGTTGACAAGATACTTACTTCTCTATTATGGTTCCACACAGTTGCAAGGATGTTGTTGGCTTTGAAGAAGACCACCTCATTCCTGTCAAGTTTCTGCCCTACCTTGGCCATGTGATGCCGGTTCACCTTCACGGTTGCACAGATTCCCGTTTCATGCATGTGAAGATAATGAGCGAGAAGAGGGCTAGTGTACCAGTTGTCCAGGTAGAGGACGTGACCACGATGAAGGTAGTCTTCTATCATTGTCTTTACCACTGCTCCCGACAGTCCAATATTCCGATCTTCTATAATGTCTGTCTGTGCACCGGTGTACAAGACTGTGTCTTGCACGTATCCAGTCCTACAGTCGCACATAACAAAGATCTTGAACCCAAAACGGTGTTTTTTGCTAGGTATATACTGCCTAAATGAAATATTACCTCTCCACAACATGAGACTCTCGTCTATGACGAGGTCTCTATAGGGATAAAATGACGAACGAAAGGTTTGCCTCAGGTGATCAAAGACCAACCTAATTCGTCTCATCTTATCTGTGTCGTTCGCATTTGCAGGATCATGAGCATCATAGAAATGGAGGCGACTTAGAATTTGTTGAAACTGATTATGGCTCATGACTTGCCCAAATATTGGGGTAAACATAACAGGGTCCCTTGTCCAGTAAGCTGGAATTCTGTTTTTTCGTATAATACCCATCAAAAGGACCAGGGCAAAAAATAGGAACATTTCTGAAAGGGAGACAGGGTAATCATATATGATAGAATGCCTACTCCTTGTTCCCAATCTTTCACTCTCAAGGTGCTGGGTGCTTGCAAAAAAGGTTGGTTTGGTAAACAATCTGTTCCACGAATGCCTCACTAAAAAACAGGTGGAAAAAATCCAACCTGGTGGAATTACAGTGAATTCCAGGAGCAATGCAGCCAGAGCGCCCCTGCTCAGTTATGGGGTGAATGAGGGGAGAAAAATCACTCCCATCCTCCCAATTCCATCCCACAAATCCCTCGTCCCCATCATCCCCATCACCACCTTCGTCTGGGTGGGGAGGAGATCCTGGTGGGGGAGGTGGGGGAGAAGGAGTGCGGAGGGCTTCCCCACTGTCACTCCTCTTCCCTCTGCCTTTACCCTTTCCCTTTCCCTTACCCTTACGGCCTTGAGGAACATTAGGGGGCTGTGGGGTTGAAGTAGGGAAATATTGGGGAGCATAAGACGTGCTGGGGAGTGGTTCCTCCCCACCTTCCCCCTCCATGATAACACCACGTGATTTTTCACGCACCCTAGCTCGCCCACATGTTAGGGGATATTGGGGAGCATAAGACATGCTTAGGAGTGGTTCCTCCCCACCTTCCCCCTGCATCACAACCCCACGTGATACAGAACGCACCCGCATTCGCCCACGTGATACACCCTTCCGCCTCACACTACCTAGGGAAAGCAATGACTCACTCACGCCACTCTCACTTTCCATACTCCTCCCTGCACTTTCCCTTTCACTCCCCACTCCCTCCATGGCACTTCCTAACTCCCCAAACAAAATACTAGGCCCATAACTGCTCGTCCGACGTGGTGTGTGCTCGGGGCCACGATGAGTTATTAATTCACGTCCATACCACGTGGCAGCATGTCCCACTACTCCGTCCTCATCCTCGTCCTCATCCTCGTCATCGAATTCGGGTTCCACATCACGTTGGGGCTGGGCATAGGATGTTGCACATGGTTTCTTGGCCGGCTGCCCCTCTCTAGCAGCATGGTAAGTCACGTACTGCCGCTTCCTGGGGGACGGGACTTCTTCATCACTGCTGGTGGTTTCCTCCTCCTCTGGCTGCACATAATCTTTATCAACAACCTCGTCATCCAGTGGGGAATCACTGTCGCCTGTAAAGGCGTCCAGGGTGGCTTGAATTTCAACCTCTGAGAGACCTCTCGTAGCCATGTCTGAGCAGGACCATTGCTAACAGGTGAGTGGACGAGCCCCGGGTTAGCGCGGGTCGCGTGGGTTCACCAAGTGTCCCTGCCTGATGGCAGGTAGGAGAAGGTCAAGTGAGGATATGTACCAAAAATCAAACACGAAATTTGAAAATTTTCGAAATTATGCACTTTGCAATTGCACGAAGTACCGGTACGTCACCGGGACTGGCAAATGCAAATCGTTGCAACATACCCATACTTCGACGGGACGGGGCGGGTTAAGGACACTTACAGTAATATAACCAAGTTTTGTTGGTGGCTGCTAACAGGCTGGTGAGTGGTTTGATGCTTGATTTGTTTTATTGTGTGGCTGGTGCTGGAGAGAACACGTGCATGCAGGGGCGTCAGTAAAACATGCCAGTTTATATAGACTTCCCTCAATTTTCTCCCCGTTCCCGGAATGGAGGGGTGGTGGACTACAGAAGAAGGGCAGCTCTAGGCTGCAGTCCACTGGATTACATTAAGACGAATCCGGGGCCAGAACAGCAACATTAACAACAACAGTGTGTGGTTTGTCTAGTCAGCTGCTATTAACCCTTAGACTACCAATGTATTGTACTTGATTTTATTGTTTTATGCTTAGACCATCAGTGTATTGACAACTTTTTATTACCATCTATGGCATATGTTAGGAAATTCGCAGGCTCAAATGTACAGAAATGACAGTGAGTAGATGGATATGTAGAGCTTTCCTGAATGCAAGGTCTGGGGGGGATAAGATTAGAAATGAGGAGTCGAGAGCAAGGATGAGAATGGAATGTATTGATGATGTGGTAAGGAGCGGTAGATTGAGATGGCTTGGGAGGAAGGGTGGAACTGGAGTGTATTGGTGTTATGATGAGGAGGGGTAGGTTGAGATAGTGTGGGAGGGAGGATGAGACTGGAGTGTATTGTTATTGTGATGATGAGGAGCAGATTGAGATGGTTTGCGAGGAATGATGAGACTGGAGTGTATTGGTGTGGCGATGAGGAGAGGTAGATCGATATGGTTTTAGCGTGTTGAGTGAACTGAGGATGACAGTTGTGTGTGGAACGTGAGAAGTGTGAACATTTAGGGTAGGGTTGCAAGAGGCAGACCAAAAAAAGACATGTGACAAGAGCATAGAGTGTAACCTCATGGATATGGGGCTGAGTAGGGAGGCTGTCAATAGGGTGGAGTCAAAGGCTTTTCATCTTATTAACTCTCCTCCTCTTACTGGCTCCCTTCAACCTCTGTCTCTTTGCCGCACTGTTGCATCTTTATCTCTTTACCGTCGCTACTTCACTGGTCACTGCTCCTCTGAACTGTATTCTTGCATTCCTCCACCTCTACTACGGGCGTGTAGCATCCGTCTAGCAGCAGACTCTCATCCCTTTTCTGTCCAACTCACTAATGCAAGAGTTAAGCGTTACTTCCAGTCCTTAATTTATGCAGCAGGTCAACTCTGGAACTGTCTCCCTCTCTCTGTATTTCCTGCTAGCTATGATCTCCAGTCTTTCAAACGCAGTGTGTTCAGGTATCTCGAAATGATCGGATCTTGAATTTGGCTTTCTCATGTATTTTGTTTTTCTCTTGGAAGGAACGGTTATTGCAGGCTCATGACCTTTGGTTCCTGCTTCCTAGCATTAAAAAAAAAAGGCAAAGTGGAGAGCTGCCATTAGGTGACCAAGGCTGAATCATGCAGGCATGTTGGAGCCGTCACAATGATACATATATGTACATACAGGAGAAATTCTTGCTACATCAAGAGTGTTTCAGCTTCAGAATGAAAAGGTTAATGAAAACTGCATATTGCCCCCCCAGTTCATAATCTTTCCAAAACTGAATGCAGTCATGTGGATATATTGTATTAAGAATAGAACCTGAAGGATACCATCGTACGGAAGGGAGTAACTGTTGGGTTGGTATGCAGGAAGTGAGGGGAAGAAGGAGGGAGAGACCAAGGATGAGATGAAGTAGACAGGTATATGAGAGAAGGTGTAACTTGGGGGGTGCAGGGAAATAGCAGGGAACAGGGCAACATGGAGGTGATTTGTTTTTGGCCACCCCTTACGGGATTATGGCATCTGGCTATATGGCTGTATAGACAAATAGATGCTAATTGTGTTGAAGCATTAATTATACCAGTATGCCACTTATGTATGCGGATTATATTTAAAGATTGATGACATAGTGTGTGGTGTTGTGTGGGAAGAGTAACAACAAAGAAGAAAGGTACGGCATGGTGGGGTGAAGAGGTTCAGAGAGCAGTGAAGAAAAGAGGAAGAAATGGCTAGTGTGGTTACAGGAGAGGGGTTCAATTGAAATAACTAAATATACAGAGAACAATAAGCATGTAAAGACACCAGAAAAGATGAAAAAGAATGAGGTTAATGATGATCTAGGAAGAAAAATGAATGCAGACTACTCTGAAAATGGGAAATTATTGTGGAAAGAGGTGCGGAAATGTAGAAGTGACCACAGAAACAAATGAGAAGGTGTGAAGGATGTAGGTGGTAGATTATTAACCCATGGGGATGAAGTAAGGACCAGATGGAAAGAATATTTTGAAAGCCTGATGAATGGGAATAGAGAGATAAAAGGGGCTGTAAACATGATTGGTTTGGGGGGTGTGCAGAGAAGGAATGCAGTGCCAGATAACGTGACACTCGCACAGGTGAAGAGCGCTGTGAAGAGGCTGAAAAATGGGAAAGCAGCTGGGGTTGATGAGGTGTATGCGGAGATGATTAAGTGTAGTGGAGCGAGCAGAAAGAAGTGCTTGTTGGAGAAATGTGAGAAGGCATGGATGAGTGAAACTGTGGCAGCAGAGAGGAAAAAAGGCTGTGGTTCTACCCCTGCACTAAAAGAAAGGTGAGCGAAGTGAGTGCAAGAATTTTCGTGGCATAACTTTATTGAGTGTGGTAGGAAAGGTATATGAAAGACTTATTATAGAGAAAGTAAGAGAGATATCAGAAGTCCTAGTGAGTGATGAACAGGGTGGCTCTAGGAGTGGCAGAGGATGTGTGGGTCAAATATTTGCAGTAATACAGATAGTGGAGAAGGTTTGTGAGAATGACCATAAGGTGTTTATGGCATTCATGGATCTGGAAAGCGCATACGGCAAAGTAGAGAAAAATTGTGGAAGGTTTTGCTCATGTATAGTGTAGATGGTAAGCTGCTAGGTGTCGTCAAGAGTTTTTGTGATGGTACAGAAACATGTGTAAGGGTAAATGGGCATGTGAGTGAATGGTTCACGATCGGTGTAGGAGTGCTACAAGGTTGTGTGATGTCCCCTTGGTTGTTCAATATATGGATGGGGTGACAAGAGAAGTAAAAACACGAGCAATGGAGAGAGGGATAGCTTTCGTAATGAGTGGTGATGGATGGAATATCTGAAATTTTGTTTATGCTGATGATGCAGTACTGCTTGCAAATACTGTACCGGCCATGAACTTGGAAGACTAGTGCAGTTTTGCTAATGTCTGTGAGCATCGTGCCTTGAAAGTACATGTAGAAAAGGGTAAAAAGTGATGGTTATTGAGAGAGAAGGTGACTCCCACTGTGATGTTGCAGTGAATGGAGAGAGACTGTACTTGGTGAGATAGTTCAAATACCGGGGTATAATGATAGAAAAGAGAGGAAAATGTGCAAAAGAAGTGGAAATTAGAGTGACACAAGGAAGGAAAGTAGCTGGTGCAATGAAAGCCTTGATAAGAAACAGGCTTGAACGTTTTAGCTGCACGAGGCTTACATGAAGGAGTGTTAGTGCCAACTTTATCATATGGATGTGAGACTATGGTGTGGCATGAAAAAGAAAAGTCAAAGGTGAGAGCAGTGGAGATGGGACTGTTGAGGAATTTATGTGGAGTACAGAGTGGATAGGATACGAAATAATGTGATTCATGAAAGATGTGGAGTGAGGAAGTTTCTGTACACCAGAATCGAAGAGTGTACTGAGATGTTATGGTCATGTGGTGAGACTGGGTAACAGTAGAGTGGTGAAAATTATTTGACCGAATTGGAAGGAAGGAGGAGGTGAGGTAGGCTAAGGAGAAGGTGGAGAGATATGGTGGATGGGAGTGTGAAGATGAGAGCTTTGGAAGTCGGTGAGGCTAGGGCACTGACAAGAGATCGAGCTAGCAGGATGAATATTGTGAGGAGAAGCGCATGATCAGGGATTTGGTACCTCCTTTTAACGTGGCAGCGTCCGGATTGACTCTATGGGATACGTTTATGTGAAACTGCAGAACATAGTGAATGTTTTTGGCATATCAGATAGAGCCAGGATTCCTGGGGCTTGAATGTTTAGCGAGTGGAAGCGTGGTCCCTTGGATTGGGCAAACTTGGGCTGTCTGGACGTTGCTCCTCCACACCCTGCCCTAGGGTGAGAAAGGAGGTCCGGGTGATGATGATGTAGATGAATATGGCATCAGTTGTATTTGTTAATCATGTTTTGTGGTTGGTGTCACTAATATACTATTTTATGTTTAAGGGATGATATTGTCACTGATATATTTATGTTTAGTGGTTGATGTTATTATTGTTATTAATATTATTGTTATCATAATGATACGTGTTCTGATATTCATATTGAAAAAAGGATATGAATGAACCATCACGTTATTAAGTGATTTATTTGCATAATTATGACAGAGTGATTGGTGTATATCCTGATTTGTATCGATTTCTGCCTTCATTAATTTTGACATACCCCATAAGTCAAAACATACAAATATGATTCAGAATCGTGTTGGATTAAAAAAAAAAAAAAAAAACGCTTTACTTTATAAGTTTTTCAATGAATACCTAGTTTAGCCTAATTTAATTCCACATAACATGAGCCTCTGGAGATAATATAACCTAGCATGGCCTAAATGTAGTCAGAGAAGCCTATGCTAGCATAACACAATCCAATTTAATGTAGCTTAGCTAAACCTAATATAACAGAACCCAGCCAGATGTAATATAATGGAACCTCACTGTGCTAAGTTCAACCTAGCCATATGAAGCCCAGCCAAATCCAGTCTATTGTAACCCAACCATAGCTTACATAACCTAACCTACTGTAGCCTGACCTAACCTAACATAAACCTACGTAATTCAGCCCACTCTAACTTAACCTTACCCAACTAGACCCTGTCTAATCTAACATAAGCTAACCCAACCAAACCAAATTACACCAGACCCAGGTAAACCCAACCAAATCATATCCAGCCCAACCAAACCAAGCCTAACCCCACCAAAACCAAACCAAACCAAACCAAACCAAACCAAACCCAATCCAAAACAAACCAAGCCAAACCCAAACCAAACCAAATAAAACCAAGCCTAGCCTAACACAACCCGGCCAAACCAAACTAACCCATCCTAACCTAACCCAACCATAGGTGGCTAAACCCTCAATGTAAACCCATGCTGTGGTGTCTGTAGGGGTGTTTCCCGAGGCCAGCAAGGACCCAGTCATCCAGATCGGCAACACTGTGGTGCGTCAGGGGGAGTCGGAGCCGTTCCTTCGCACCATCTTCACGCTGCAGGAATGTGCTCCCATCGTTGGCGCCAAGGTTATGTCATTTACGCAGGAGATGGATATGCTGGAGGTGAGGAGGTTGTGCTTGAGGTGGGGAGGTCATGCTTGAGGTGTTGGTGTTATGCCTGAAGTAGGAAGGTCGTGTGTGAAGTAGGGAGCTTGTACGTAAGGTGGGGAGGTTGTGCTTGAGGTGTTGAGGTTATGCTTGAGGTGTTGAGGTTATGCTTGAGGTGGAGAGGCTGTGCTTCAGGTGGGGAGGTTGTGCTTCAGGTGGGGAGGTCATGCTTGAGGTGGGGAGGTTGTGCTTGAGGTTGGGGAGGTCATGGTTGAGGTGTTGAGGTTATGCTTGTGATGGAGAAACTGTGACTGAGATGGGGATGTTGTACTTGAAATCGGAAGGTCGTGCTTGAGGTTGGGAGGTCATGCTCGGAGTGTTGAGGTTATGCTTGAGGTGGGGAGGCTGTGCGTGAGGTGGGGAGGTTGTGCTTGAAGTGAGAAGGTTGTACTCAAGGGAGGGACGGAGGTCATGCTTGAGGTGGGAAGGTTATGCTTGAGGAAGGGAGGGTGGAAGGTTATGCTTGAGGAAGGGAGGGTGGAAGGTTATGCTTGAGGAAGGGAGGGTGGAAGGTTATGCTTGAGGAAGGGAGGCTGGAAGGTTATGCTTGAGGAAGGGAGGGTGGGAGGTTATGCATGAGGAAGGGAGGGTGGGAGATTATGCTTGAGGTTGGGAGTTCATGCTCAAGGGAGGGAGGTTGGGAGTTCATGCTCAAGGGAGGGAGGTTGGAAGGTCATGCTGGAGGTAAGGGAGTCATTCTTGAGGGAGAGAGGGTGGGAGGTTATACTTGAGGTGGGAAGGTCATCCTTGAGGGAGAGAGGGTGGGAGGTTACACTTGGGATGGAAAGGTCTTGCTTGAGAGAGGGAGGGTGGGAAGTTATGCTTGAGATAGAAGGGTCTTGCTTGAGATGGAAAGATCTTGCTTGAGATGGAAAGGTCGTGCTCGAGATGGGAAGATCATGCTTGAGGAAGGGAGCGTGGAAGGTTATACTTGAGGTGGGAAGTCATACTTGAGGGAAGGAGGGTGGGAGGTATGCTTGAGATGGAAAGGTCTTGCTTAAGATGGGAAGGTCGTGTCTGATGTAAGGGGATCATGGTGGAGGTGAGGGGATTATGCTTGAGGTGGGAGGGGGGGTCACCTTAGGCGGAAAGGTCATACTTAAGGCAGGGAGGGAGGATATGCTTGAGGTGAGAAGGGATAGGAGGAATGAAGTGCTTGATGTGAGGAAGACAGAAAAGCATGAATAACCAGTAACAGTTGATGTGACACAGGCTGTGTTATGTGATGATATGAAGGGCCACAGGTCACCACTTTCTAGAGTGTAGTAAAAATAGGTCATTCACACAGATAAGAGGATGGGGCTGGGTGTTATGGAGTATTTGTATGTGAAACTGATTTATAATTGTGGGAAATCAGGTAAAACTCTCTCTCTCTCTCTCTCTCTCTCTCTAGCCAGACGCCAAAATCAGTTAAGGGGCGGCCGTTTGTCTTTGAGTTAGTTGTTTTACGGGGAGGGGAACAAACCCTCTGTCAACCAATTTACTGACACGTAAGGAACACGTATTGGTTGGTTATATGGTTACCACCCAGCCTTGTTGATGGTTTCCTGGCTTACAGGAAACCATTAGGGTTGTCACTTAATGTTAAGCCACCTGAAAAGGAAAGAAGAGAAATAAAAAATGACAGGAAAGATGGCAGAAGTAGCAAGAGAGGAGGGCAGACACAGAAAAACAATGATAAGGGTGGAGGAAGAAGTGGGCACCACTACATCATGCAAATGGATGATGGTGAAAAATAGGAAGAGAGGAGGGCAGACACAGAAAAAGAAAGATAAAGATGAAGGAAGAAGTGGGCAGCACTACATCAAGTCAGTGGATGGTGGTGAAAAATAGGAAGAGAGGAGGACAGACACAGTAAAAGAATGATCAAGGTGAAGGAAGAAGTGGGCAGCATTACATCAAGTGAGAGGATGGTGGTGAGAAATAGGAAGAGAGGAGGACAGACACAGTAAAAGAATGATTAAGGTGAAGGAAGAAGTAGGCAGCATTACATCAAGTGAGTGGATGATGGTCGCTACCGGATAAAGATAATACTGTTGATTTTTAATAGTGGGGAGTGAAAGATTTTCTTTGGGGGGAGGGGGTCTCATTTATAAAGGCTCCAACTTGCTTGCGTCAGCCTCGGTCACCTAATGGCGGTTCTTCATGCTGCTCGATCTCTGGCAGCCTCCGTATTCAGTTCCTTATCCCTGAGGTCACACTCCATGATCTCACCTCAAGTCTTTTTCAGTTTGCCTATCCCTACCCCCAACATTGACTTTGCTCACCTTCCTCTCCAAGTTGTCATCCTCCATCCTCTCCACATAATACAGTATTGCTAAATTGTTTATATTTGTAGAGCTGGGCGAAATTCCTGCGTGCTGTGGACCCTGACATCATCACAGGCTACAACATCAACAACTTCGACTTCCCGTACTTGCTGGACCGCGCCAAACACCTGAGGTCCAACACCTTCGCATACCTGGGACGCATCAAGAGCATTAAGTAGGACTGGAAGGTTTTAGAATGTATGATTTTTTGACCTTTCCTCTCATCTCTCTTTTCTCCTCTCCTGTCCTCTCCTTTCCCCTCCACCCCTCTTCTTCCCCCTCCTTGTCTCTTCTCTCATCTCTTGTCTCCTCTCCTCTCTCCTGTCCTCGTTTCTCCTCTCCATTCCACCCCACCCCATGCAACTCCCCTCCACTTCTCTCCTTTCCTCTCTTCTCCTCTCCTCCCCTCTCCTCCCCTCTCCTCTTTTCTCTTCTCTCATAAACTTCCCTTACTTGCTGGACCATGCTAAATGCTCAGTGTTCATACCCTCTCTTGTTTCAGATGCACCAACAACATCTAGAGGGTTTGACAAATTTGTGTTCTTTGTTGTTCTTTGTTGTTAATGTTTAGTTAGTCTGTCTCTCTCTCTCTCTCTCTCTCTCTCTCTCTCTCTCTCTCTCTCTCTCTCTCTCTCTCTCTCTCTCTCTCTCAAGTATAATAATAATAGTGCTAGCAACAGCAGTATTTATGGACAAAGTTATCTCTCTCAAGTATAATAATAATGACAGTATCAGCAGTATATATGTACAGAGTTATCACTATAAGTATAATAATAGTAGTGATAGTAACAGCAGTATTAATGGACAAAGTTATCTCTCAAGTATAATAATAATAGTGATAGTAACAGCAGTATTTACGTACAAGGTTAATCTTGCTGTCTTCCTCAGGTCAGACGTGAAGGATTCAGTGTGGCAGAGTCGACAGATGGGTCGCCGGGAGAACAAATCCATCAACATTGAAGGTCGCTGCCAATTTGACCTCCTCATGGTTAGTAATGCCTCACCTTGTAGACAAAACTGTAGCATTTTAATTTTCCTGTAGTCTAGATGAACTTGGGATTACCCATCTGTCTATCCACTGCCAGACGCCTTAATTCTGTAAGTAGTGACCAGAAACAAATCGCCTCCATATTGCCTTGTCTTCCGCCATTTTGCTGCCCTCCCCCAACATACACCCTCCTCTTTCATATTCCTCTCCACTCCATCCTTCCACCTCAGCCTCAGCCTACCCTCCACTTCACTCACATGCACTTTCCTCATTAGTCTCTCACTCTCCATCCTCTCCACATGGCCAAACGACTTCAATGTATTTGTCCTAACGATTTCTTTCACATCCACTCCATAAATCTCCTTCGCTTCCTCATTTGCCAGTCTGTCTCTCCATGTAACTCCACATACTCCTCTCATATAACTCATTTCCACTCTTTTCACAAACCTCACTTCCATACTTTAGGGTTGGAATCACAATACTGTTATGCAGCGACTTTTTACTTCCATGCTCACTTCCATATTTCTTATCACTTTTCAAGAACCAGCAACTGTTGTACTCTTTCAAGCACATCATCCTCCAATCTTCCATCCTTACTCATCACACTACCCAAGTACTTAAATGCACTCACATTTTCCATTTCCTCATGATCCAACCTCACTGTACATTCAGTGACTTCATTTCTCTCGAGAACCACAACTTTACTCTTCCCTAAATTCACCTTTAGATTCCGTTTCTTACACACTCTCCCAAACTCACTCACCAAGCCTTACAGTTCCCCGTCGTCTTCACTGAACGCTACAGCATCATCTGCAAACAACAGCACTGGAAGTTTCCAAACGTTGCCCTCTCTCATTAAAGCCGCTCCAGCATCCACTGCCCTACCTTGTAAAGTATCTCTTTTATAACCCCATCCATATACAAGCTGAACAGCCACGGAGACATGACACATCCCTGTTTTAATCCAACATTCAAATAGGAAAATTTTCTAATTTCACCGTCCAGACACACTGCATCCTTATCACCCTCATACATACTCTTCATGGCATTCAACAACCTCCCATTTACTTCATATATTCTTAAAATTTTCCACATTCCTTGTCTATCCACTCTGGGGCGAAATCATTCTTAATTCCCTGACCTATGCAATGATCCCTTAGTTACTACGCACAATTGGTACCGTGGTTCGTGCGTGATAAAATTACGCGATAATGAAAGCACAAAACCTTTGGGATTTGTCGTAATTGTTGCTGGGCATCCCATATGCAATCCCAAGTTTTCTCACTGACAACATTTTATACCCAATAAATACCTACGTACTGTTATGGCAAGTATCAGAAACATATGGGCATGGTTAGGTCAAGAGAAAGTGTTGAAGATGGCACAATCAGGAAGAAACACAAACCACATAGAGACCTGAGATGGGCTTGAGGTAGAGGTCTGAGGCTAGGGGATGGAGAGTTAATGGTCTCCACCACCTGGGATTAACTCCACAAGCAGGACCTTATCCTGGAATCCCTCAAAGCCATCAGAAACCACACACTCTGCACCATCATTGTCGACAGAAACCAGCTCGGGTGTGCGATACCAAAGTTCTCTCTCTCTCTCTCTCTCTCTCTCTCTCTCTCTCTCTCTCTCTCTCTCTCTCATCCAGCAGTGACAACAAAAACTGCTACAACCAAGTGTGCAGTGACTCAGGGATCCCTGTACTCTGTTCACTTTAGGTGTAAGATTGTCCTTTCTCCATCGTCAATGCCCAGCCATAACAAGGCAACACTATACCTCATACCAATTAATCTGGCCAGGCATGTATGGCAACACTGCTCCTGCCAAGATTCTGATTGGCTGGAGGTGTTTGTTCGATTTCATTGTTGCTAAAACTGATACTCTCTTTATTATCAGATATGATACTGAGTTTGTCGACAATACAATCGTCAAAACCAATAAGAAATCTGTTATATACTTATCAACAATGAAATTTTCGTATGAAGATAGAGATATTGAATCAACAAAGTATTATAACAGTCCAAGTCAAGGTCAGCATTCGAACAGTTCCTTTAAATCTCCGACACTCCTTAATATAACAGAAAATTAAGGAAACCTGCATAATCTAAGCGTTGGTATAATACATTTAAATTTTAAGATCAGTCCGCACCCTTAAATCGTGCCACAACTCTGAATAATTAAAAATTTTAATGAAAAGACGAGTTTTGTGGGGAGGGAGGTTTGAAAAAATCGCGAGAAATCAAAGTAGGCTAAAGGAAAATATTTCATTATATATCGTCTATTATCACAGTACGGACCGATCTTAAAATTTAAATGTGTAAGCGTCCTTACCCGACGAAATTACTAGCCATGATGCTATAGTATTGTTTTATTCTAACATTAAGGCCTGGCATTTTGTCACTTACGGAGCTCCCTAGCACCTCTTCGCTAGTAATTTATTTTTAAATATGCCAAGTTAATATCCTTATGTACGTTATGGATGGCGAGTATGGCGATACCGGAAGGATTTATGTAACAGATGGACAGTAAAGTGTAATAACCAAACTAAATCACTTAGGAAAAGGTGTTATGGAGCTTCCTTAACCAAGAAGAATACAGGCCAAGGTAACACCAGAATATGATGCAGTGGAAGGATATTTAGCCATAGTATTGGTTTTATTCTGACATTAATCTACTTATCTATCTATAGCCAGACGTCTTAATCCCGTAAGGGGCGGCCAACAAACAAATCGCCTTCATAAGCCCTGTTCCCCGCCATTTCACTGCCCTCACCCTAGCGCACAACCCCCTCTCTCATATACCTCTACACTCAGTCTCTCCATCTCATCCTTGGTCTCCCCTTCCTTCTCCCTCCCTTCACCTAACTCTCATACTCTCCTCATTAGTCTCCCATTCTCCATCCTGTCCACGTGGCATTAAGCAGAAAATAGGCTTCAAAAATACAAAACTCACCAACAAATTTAAGTCACTGAAGTATACATGTGTTCTGGTCTGTCAGGTTCTGGTACGAGACTACAAGCTGAGGTCGTACACGCTGAACGCAGTATCGGATCACTTCCTCCAGGAGCAAAAGGAGGACTTCCACCACTCCGTTATATCAGATCTCCAGAATGGCAACCCCCAGACACGCAGAAGGTGGGTGAGGGGCAAGGAGGGGAGATTTGAACACTTTCATGGATTTCATTTGTGTGGATAAATTTCAGGCTTATTGACTGCATTTTGATATATTTTTTTTTAATTTGATGTGTCCTTCAGTGCGAGGCCTGGGAGACCTATGTTTATGATTGAAGAGTTGAGGGGAAGGATGGGACTGGAGTATATTGGTGTTGTGATGATGAGGGGTAAATTGAGATGTTTGAGCATGTGGAGAGTAATTGAGGATGACAGTTGGGTGTGGTAGGTAGGAAGTGTGAACGTTGAGGGTAGGGTTGTGGGAGGCTGACTGAAAAATATCTGAGAAGAGGTCATAGCGTGTGACCTCAGGATGAGGGACTGAAGAGGGAGGCTGCCAGAGATCAAGCAGCATGGAGAGCCGCCGTTAGGTGATCAAAGCCGATGCATGTAAGCACGTTGGCGCCTTTTTAAATGGTACAAATGATACAATTCTGACAGATATGTTAAGCTTTGCATAGAACTTTAGTCAACAGAATTCCTGTAGTAGTCAGGGGGATTATTAAGGCAATATCCTACCCAGCCAGTTTAGAGTCTGTTTTAAGGTGAATATATTTTCCTGGAGATCATAAGAATAATGAGAATCACAGGTAAATATAACAAGAAAAAAAGTACCAAGCTCGGACTGCACTTATTCTGAAACGGATGAAGCATTGTGATATATGAAGCAGCCTGTGATTATAAGTGTATATATTATCCTTGGTAATTATTAGGAGTCAGAATGCACAATAGTTCACATTCTGGGCGCTGTGTGTGTGTGTGTGTGTGTGTGTGTGTGTGTGTGTGTGTGTGTGTGTTCTGGGTGCTGTGTTTTTAAAGGCACAAGGTTAATAATTTCACGTGTGTCCTACAAAACTCGTTCATTTTCACATCCATCATACCCCAGGTGTGCCTAACTTTTTTTTTTGCATCATCTTTTATTAAGTTATTAAGAAGACAAATAAACTTATGTGTGTTGTTTGCATCTGCAACCGTCTTCCTCTGTCTGTATTTCCCACTGCCCATGATCTCCAGTCTTTCAGACGAGGTGTGTCTTGGCATCTCGAAATGAGCGGATCTTGAATTTAGCTCTCCGTTATTTTCCTGTTTTTTCTTGGAGGGAATAATTTTGCTGGCCCCTGGCCTTGGGTTCTTCTATCATGTATTAAAAAAAAAAACCTTAGTGCTACCCCAAACTCTGACTACACTACGTTGTATCAGTATATTGTCTGAAGGACCTGGTAGAAATTTAGGTATTCTGATGATATTTACAGCGACATTTATATAATTATGTTGTTATGGGAGTCAGGATTTCAAAGACTTGCAAGTTTGTGCGACCAGTTTGGCTTTTATGCTTTATATTTCTCTGATTCCTACCTCGCCCCATCCTTAGGTGGAACTGTCTGAATTTCCTGCTGCCTATGATTTACAGTCTTTCAAACGCAGTGTGTCCAGGCATCTTGAAAAGAACAGATCTTGAATTTGGCTTTCTCTTATCTTGTTTTGTTTTTTTCTTGGAGTGAACAATTTTCCCGGCTTCAGGCCTTTGGGTCCTTCTTCCTTGCATTTCGATAGAGAGAGAGAGAGAGAGAGAGAGAGAGAGAGGTCAAGATGATGATTGTTTGATTGATAGTATGTGTGTTTTTTACTTCATGCTTAGATTAGCGGAGTATTGCCTGAAGAACGCACTGCTGCCCCTACGTCTGTTGGAAAAACTGATGTGTATTATTAACTACATGGAGATGGCCAGGGTCACCGGTGTACCACTCTCATACCTCCTGACACGTGGACAACTGATCAAAGTTATATCACAGCTGCTGAGGCAGGTGGGATATAATATAGGTAGATACTGTAAGTGAGTGACGGCAAAGTGTGGTTGTTGATCAGGCAAGGAAACTGACAAGATGAAGTTGATGTCATGAATTATCTACGATACAGTAAAAAGGAATACAATACTAATGGTTTGGATTCGTTTTACTTTATTATTATTATTTTTTAAGTGCACCATTCATCATCATCCAGACCTCCGTTCCCACACAGAGGCAGGCTGAGGAGTAGCAACGTCCAGAAAGCCTAACTCAGCCCAATTCAGTGGGCCACGCTTCCATTCACTCATCATTCAAGCCCAAGGAATCCTGGCTTCATCAGATAAACCAAAAAAAATTTCACCACTTTCTGTAGCTTCATATTTACTTATCTGATAGTGCCAATTCGTAAGCTGTCACAAAAAGGGGTGCTAAATCACTGGTTATACGATTCTCTGCACAAAATTCATCCAGCCAGCTCGGTCTCTTGTCAGTCTCTTAGCCTTACCAACTTCAATACCTCTTTCTCACACACTCATCCACCATATCCCTCCACCTTCTTTTTAAGCCTGTCTTGCCTCCTCCTTCCTTCAGATTCGCTCAGGTATACCTTTCACACCACTCTAGTCATCAATTCTCTCCACATGACCAAACCATCTCAGTACACACTCTTCAGTTCTGGTGTCTACAGACTTCCTCACTCCAGATCTTTCAAGAATAACATCATTCCGTATCCTATCCACTCTCTGTACTCCACATACGTTCCTCAGCAGTCCCATCTCTACTGTTCTTACTCCTGAGTTTTCATTTTCATGCCACACCATAGTCTCACATCCGCATGTTCAAGTTGGCACTAACACTCCTTCATGTAAGCCTTGCGCAGCTGCAACATTCAAGCCTTAATTCTTATCAAAGCCTTCATTGTACCAGCTACTTTCCTTCCTTGTTTCACTCTACTGTCCGCTTCTTTTGCACATTTTCCTCTCTTTTCTATCACTGTACCCACGTATTTGAACTCTCTCACCAATTCCAGTCTCTCATCGTTCACTGTAACATCACACTGGGAATCACCCTCTCTCTCAGTAACCATCATTTTACCCCTCAGAACTATGTGTAAACGATTAGGCATTGAGATACAGTTAGAATTTCAGTGCTTTGGATGGTGAGTGAATAAATGTTTCACTGGGCATGCTGTGGATAGTTCTTGCTCTGTCTATCACGCTTCCTCCATCTTTGCTTTTGTACCCTACCTTACCCCATCCTAAGGTGGGAAAAGAGGTCAGGAGAATGAGTTATACACTAATATTTTCATATATAGTGACAATGTTGGATGTGTAATGTGACCATGAATCCGAGGCCTGGGAGGGGCTAGGTTTACAATGGAAGAATTGAAAGGAAGGATGGAACTAGAATGTATTGGTGTTGCGATAAGGAGGGGTAGATTGAGATGGTTTAGGGATGTGGAAAGGATAGAGGATGAGAGCTGGGTGCAGAAAGTGAGAAGTGTGAACAACAGGGGTAGGGCTGTGAGAGGCAGATCAAAAAAGACCTGGGACGAGGTTATAGAACGTAACCCCCAGGTATAAGGGGCTGAATAGGGAGGCTGCCAGAGATCGAGCAACATGGAGAGCTGCTATTAAGTGACCAAGGCTGATGCATGCAAGCAGGTTGGAGCCTTTATAAACAAAACAAAATGAATGAGTCAACCAAAAAAGTATCAGCCATCTTACCCCACGTATCATTCTCAAACAATGACGAATTATTGCGGTATATGGGGCAACCTGTAATTATAAGTGCAGATAGAGTCCTAGAACTCGAAATGGCATATATAACACTGATCTACTATTCTGACTGCTTCAGAGATGAAATGTACTGTTTCTGATAGATTTCGACGTGCTGAATTCAAATATGACTCCTGGTTTCCGGATATTTTCGTATTTAGCAGATACGCAGTAAGTCAGTGTATGTATATTTCATATCACAATAAGACTGAATAATACAGACAGAATGTGCTAAAACACTAATTCAGCATGATGCTGTGGACGCTAATTGTGCAAGTCACACGGTTGTTCACGTTCATTAATCGTCTGTTCGACGTTTCTTCTCTTGCCTCTTGAAGCTTTCGAGTGAAGAATCCCTCATCACTGTCCAGCATTAGTCTGCTAGCGTTGATGGATTCCACTTGCCCTGATATCGCTTCTCCATTGTTGCAATATCCTGGTGGAACCGCTCACCATGCTCGTTACTCAATGCTCTACAGTTCGGTAGAAGATCCAGATGAGAATGTAGAAAGTGTATTTTCAGCGACATGTTGCAGCCTAGGCTTCTGTACGTCTCAAGCAGGTTTTCCACCAGTTCCTTTAGTCATCCGCCTTCTTGTTCCCAAGAAAGATTGTTGCAGGTCTTTCGAAAGCCTTCCATGCCAACTCCTCCTTGCCTCATAGATCATGGTGGAACTCATTATTTCTGACAAGTTCACGAATTTGCGGGCCAACAGACACCCCTTCTTTTATTTTCACTTCACTTTGCCTCGGGAAGTTTACGAGGAGGTACTTGAAGGCCGGCATAGTCTTGTCTATTGCTTTAACAAATTTCTTCATCAGGCCCAGCTGGATGTGTAAGGGTGGCAAGAGAATCTTTCCTGAGTCAACGAGCAGGGGATGCTGAACATTTTTCTGCCATGGTTCCAACCACTGTCGAAGCGGCCAGTCTTGCTTGATGTAGTACAAATCTCTTGCTCGGCTATCCCATTCACAGAGAAAGCAGCAGTACTTGGTGTATCCAGCCTGTAGACCTAGCAAGAGAACAAAAACCTTCAAATTGCCACAGAGCTTCCGCTGATGTGAGTCATATGCATCTCGAGAGTTGCTCCATGTGTGTTGTACTTCGATGTGCTGCATGGCCAACTGGAATTGAAGGCATTTAGTTGCCGTTATGTAGCAAAACGGCTTTGAGGCTGGTCTTTGATGAATCAATGAACAGCCTCCACTCAGAAGACTCATAAGTGATGTTGAGAGCCGTCATCAATCCATTGATGTCCTTGCAGGCCACACGTTCTCCTTCCATAAAGAAGAATCGAACTAGGTCTCTTTGGCGGTCACGAAACGTGGAAATCCGAACATCGTTCACCAGTAGATTCCACTGCTGTAGCCTCGACCCAAGTAACTCTGCTTTATTCTTAGGCAATTCTAAATCTCTGACGAGATAGTTGAGTCTGGCCTGCATTATGAGCTGTGACTCAATAGGAACTTATGATGGAAAATCTGGGTCAAGTGATGTAGGATGCTCAAGAATGGAGCTTTCAACATCTTCCTCTTGCTCATCTGACTCCAGTGTGAACACTTCTGGAGCCACAGGAACTGACAGTGCTTCTCCATGGGATACCAGTCATATGGCAGATGGAATGTTGAAATACTACACAGTCCACTTCTTTTTCCTTGACACACCTGCAAATGGAGGCACCATGCGGAAGTGACAGTTGCTGATGTGATTTGTCGGCTCCCTTCAGACCATCGGCACTGCGAACGGCATGGATTTCTTCTTCCCATTCAGCCACTAACAGAGGTTTGTTGCACAAGTGCTGCAGCATATGTGCGGGGCCCAGGTCTTATTCTGACTGCCGATTTTGCAGCCAAAATAGAGACTGCAGGCCTCTTGATCATCGTGGTTATTCTGCGCTTTTGTGAAACAAAAGTAACCTCACCACAAACATAGCAGAAGTTGTCGACATTGTTCGCACAGTTACAAGGCATTTCTACCAATCCTGCAATAACAGAACACACGTTTTTATTAGTGATTAGTGACTTGTTTATAGGTGATTAAAGTGATTTTGTATGTGACTTAAGTGATTTTATAGGTGATTCAGTATCATAGATTGTCTTTTGATCATATTATTCAGATCACACTTTCTTGTTTCAAATCGTGCTCGTTCTCTCGTAGTCCTAATAGCTCGACTAAATATTCCAGCTATTTATTATATTCTGTGATATCTTGAAAACTAGAGCCAATCAAGATTTTTATAGTATCAGTACCGTTTTCAGCGACCCAGAATTAGTCATGTACGACTGATTTCAGTTCAGAAGCATTTTGACTGTAGACCAGTGTAATCACATATTGGATGGTATACTTTTTGAGGCAATATGTTACTAGATTCATGTGTGTTTGCAAAACTCGCTCATTTTCACAACCATCAATCCTCAGGTGTGCCATACTTTTTTGGTCGAGCAGCATGAAGAGCCATCATCAGGTGACCAAGGCTGACACCCGCAAGCATGTTGGAGCCTTCGAAAACGAAATGAAACGAAACGAAACGTACTTTGAAGGAGATAATCTGCAACTGACTTTTGATGCGTTTCTATCCTACCTTATTCTCTATCATCTTCTTACATTGCCTATCCACTCATTCATTCATGTTTACCGGAACTATATCTATCTATTTATAGCCAGACGCCTTAATCCCGTAAGGGTTGGCCACAGACAGATCTCCTCTATGTCACCCTGTCCCCTGTCATTTCACTGTCCTTCCTCCAGCCTACACCTCCTCTCTCATATACCTCTCTACCGCATCCCTCCATCTCATCCTCAGTCCTACCCTCCCTCTCCCCCTCTCCACCTCACTTACATACACACCTAGTACTTCTGGTAGTTGGGGGAGGCAGTGGCCAAATCAGTAGAGAATTGTCCTGCAGTCCTATTGGACCCAGGTTCCAGTCCTAGCTGGGACAGGAACAGTTTAAGGATTTGAACCTCATTAAAGCAGACTTGACTGATCTACAAGATGACCCGGTGACATGTCGTAAAAATACTCCTGCTAATACCGATACACCAGTCCCGTATGAGACAGCCCTAACATGTATTCAGTATGGATAGTGGGTGTTAACGCCGAAGTGGTGACATGTGGGGGTGTATGGACGTAGGAGGACTACTGAGTCTTGCTAATGGGCTTTGAAGCCTATGCCCAGATTCGGACACATAAAAAAAGTCTCTCACTCTCCATCCATTCCACATGAAACTAATTATCATAACATCCATTCCCCATTCACCAGGCAGTAAAGCAAGACTTGGTTCTGCCAGTAATCAAGGACGTTAGTGAGGACGAATACGAGGGTGCCACTGTGTTAGAGCCTGTGAAGGGCTACTATGATCTGCCCATCGCCACACTGGACTTCTCTTCCCTGTACCCCAGCATTATGATTGCACACAACCTATGTTACACCACACTGCTTCCTGGACCACACAAGGCACAGGAGTTAGGGTGAGGATATGCCGACGTTTGTTAGTAGTAAGTGATTACACTGACATGCAGGAACTAAAGTTAGTGTATGTTGACTTGTTTTTTAGTAGGAAGAGTGATTTTAGAGACATATATTAGGTTGGGGGAGGATTTATGTTTCACCACACTGTTTCCTGAGCCACACCAGGCACAGGAGCTGGGATGAGAATATGCTACTGTTTGTTAGTGGTGTGGATGTGATAGAAATACAATGAGGTGGTTTGGTCATGTAGAGAGGATAGAGAGTAAGAGACCAACTAGGAGTGTGTATGTGAGTGAGGTGCATGTGGAGTTACATGGAGAGGCAGACTGACAAATGAGTAAGTGAAAGAGCTTTGTGGTGTGCACGTGGATGTGATAGATAGTGTTAGGAGATATACACTGAATTGGTTTGGCCATGTGGAGAGGATGGAGAGTGAGTGATTAACTTGGAGAGTGTACAAAATGTGAGTAAGGTGCATGTGGAGTTACATGTAGAGGCAGACTGACAAATGAGTAAGTGAAGGAGCTTTGTGATGTGCAAGTGGATGTGATAGAAAGCGTTAGGAGAAATACACTGACTTGGTTTGGCCATGTGGAGAGGATGGAGAGTGAGAGATTTACTAGGAGCGTATGATAGTGCTTTGGTGGACATCTGTGCTGGTAAGAGGTTGGCAATAGCCAACACCTACTTTCGGCATAAGATGATCCACCGGTACACATGGAGAGGAATGGGGAAAATGGATGGTAAACTTGTTGAACAAAAGGCAATGATAGATTACGTGTGTGTGGATGAGCGAATGAGAAGACAAGTGTTGGATGCAAGAGTGTGGAGAGGGTGGGGGAATGGAGTCTTGGACCATCACTTAGTGATGGCCAAGCTAAAACTGCAAAGAAAATGTAGAGACGAAGGGGAAGACAGGAGGAAACAGCTCCTGTGAGAAGAGTGGAGAATTTGCAAGATAGTGAGAAAATGGCAGAGTATAAGAGCATAGTGGAAGAAATATTGGGAAGGTATGAGCTAGAGCAGATGGAAGGGGTGGAAGACGTATGTAAGATATACACGGAAGAGGTAGGTGCAGCGTGTGAGGTGGTTTGTGGAGTGAGGAGTTGCAGGGGTGTGCAAGGAACAGCATGGTGGAATGATGAGGTGAAACGAGCTGTGGAACAAAAGAAGAAGGCATATAGCGAATGGTTAGCGAGTATAGGTAGGGGAGAAGATGAGAGAGAGAAGAGAGAGGTATATGTGAGCAGGAGAAGGGAGGTGAAAGGACTGGTGAAGGAGAGTAAGAAGAAAGTGGATGAAGAGTTTGGGAGGAATTTGAGTGTGAAATGGAGGGAGAGTAAGAAATTGTTTTGGAAGGAGGTAAAGAAAGTAAGGCAATGTGAAAGGGGAAATAGTAGGGAGTGAAAGATAGGAATAATAGATTGTTGGTGGAGAAGAGAGAGAAATTGAGGAGATGGAAGGAGCACTTTGAGGATTTGTTGAATGTAGAGAGTGACAGCAGTGCGAATATAAGTGGTTGGGGAATGGCTGGGAGAAGAAGAGATAAGAGGAGGGAGGAAGAGATCAGCAGGGCAAAAGCAGTGGAAGCAATGAAGAAGATCAAGATGGGATAGGCCCCAGGTATTGATGGAGTGTGTGGTGAAATGCTGAGGTATGGGGATGGGATTGTTGTGGAGTGGATAAGGAAGTTATGTAGATTGGCTTGGGAAGAGGGAAGGGTTCCAGAGGACTGGAAATCAGGTATAATTGTTCCTTTATACAAAGGAAAAGGGGAGAGAGAGAAGTATGTGGTAACCATAGGGGTATTTGCCATCTTAGTGTGACTGGAAAAATATATGGTAGAATACTCATTGATAAGGTTAGGCATATGACAGAGGAGCTAGTTGGAGAAGAACAAGGGGGATTTAGGAAGGGAAAAGGGTGTGTAGGTCAGATATTTGTTCTAAGATGTTTAGTGGAGAAGTATCTAGAGAAGGGAAAGAAAGTGTATGCTGCCTTCATGGACTTGGAGAAAGCATATGACAGAATAGATAGGCAAGGTATGTGGAAGGTATTAAGAATATACGGAGTGGAGGGGAAATTGTTGAATGCAGTGAAGAGCATGTACGAAGGAGCTAGGGCTACCGTGCGAGTGGATGGTGAGCTGAGTGAGTTCTTTGATCTCAATGTGGGACTGAAACAGAGTTGTGTGATGTCTCCATGGCTATTTAATGTATACATGGATGGGGTTGTAAAGGAGGTGCAAGGTAGGGCAGTGGATGTGGGGGTGGCTCTAATGAATGAGGGTGAGATTTGGAAGACTCCGGTGTTGCTGTTTGCTAATGATACAGTATTGATGAGTGAAGATAATGGGAGTTGCAAGGTTTGGTGAACGAGTTTGGGACAGTGTGTAGGAGGAGGAATCTGAAAGTAAATATAAACAAAAGTAAAGTTATGGTGTTTGAGAGGAATGAAGTCACAGAATGTACAGTGAGGTTGGATGGTGAGGATATGGAGAATGTGAGTTCATTCAAGAACTTGGGTAGTGTGATCAGTAAGGATGGAACTTTGGGGGATGCAGTGCGTGAAAGGGTACAGCAGGGAAGGAAAGTTGTTGGTTCACTGAAAGCAGTGATGAGAAATAAGGAGGTGAGTATGGGAGTTAGGAAGTCACTGCATGATAGTATTGTGATCCCTACCCGGACGTATGGAAGCGAGGCGTGGACCTTGCAAGAGGGGAACAAGTCAAGAGTTGGAGCAGTGGAAATGAGTTACTTGAGAGGAGCATGTGAAGTGACATGGAGAGATAGGTTGACGAATGAAGAAGTGAAGGAACGTTGCGGGGTGGATGTGGATGAGGTTGAGAAGATTAGGAGAAATACACTGAGGTGGTTTGGACATGTGGAGAAAATGGAGAATGAAGGACTGACTAAGAGGGTGTATGTAGGTGAGGTGGAGGGAGGGAGAGGGAGGGGTAGTCCGAGGATGAGGTGGAGGGAGGGAGTTGAGAGGTATATGAGGGAGGGGGGTCGAGTTGGGGGGAGGGTAGTCAAATGGTGGGTGACAGAGCGACTTGGAGCGTTTTGTCTGCGGCCACCCTTTGCGGGATTAGGGCGTCGGGCTATAGATAGATAGTATGTGAGTGAGATGCATATGGGGTTACCATACATGAAGAGACAGACTGAAATGAGGAAGCGAAGGAGCATTGTGGTGTGGATGTGGATGTGATAGAAAGCGTTTGGAAAAATACATTGAGGTGGTTTGGTCATGTGCAGAGCATGGAGAGTGAAAGACTAACTAGGAGAGTGAATGTGTATGAGAAGCATTTGGAGTTACATAGAGAGACAGACTGACAAACGAGGAAGTGAAGGAGCATTGTGGTGTGGATGTGGATATGGTAGAAAGCGTTAGGAGAAGTACAATGAGATTGTTTGGCCATGTGGAGAGGATAGAAAATGAGAGACTAATTAGCAGAGTGTATGTGAGTGAGGTGCATGGGAAGTTGCATGGAGAGACAGACTGAGAATGGAGGAAGTGAAGGAGCATTGTGGTGTGGATGTGAGGGAAAGCATTCAGAGAAATACATTGAGGTGGTTTGGCTAAGTGGAGAGCATGGAGAGTAAGAGACTAACTAGGAGAGTACTGTATGTGAGTGAGGTGGAGGTGGGGGAGAGGGAAGGAGAGGCCGAGGATGAGAAGGAGGGATGGAGTAGAGGGGTACAAGTATATTGAGAGAGGGGGTGTAAGTTAGGGGGAGAGCAACGAAGTGACAGGGGACAGGGCTCACAGAAGGCTCAGGAACTAGAGTGAGAGTGTGTAAAATTGAACATCACTTGCAAGGGTGAATAGAGAGATGCCATTGTATGTTAGAACCCTTCATAGTCATTTGTCATTGTATTTATTCCTTGATCCTGGGCTTCATTAACCAAACCCAGGTATTTACTTGCTGGGGTGACTTAGTATGTCCCAGTTACATACCTGTGTGGGATGGAATGGCTTAGTATATCCCAGTTATCTACCTCTGTTGGCTTGAGTAGCTTCACACATCCCAGTTACGGTATTTACCACTGTGGGATGGACTGGCTTAAGATATTCCCTCCCTTTCTCCCTTCCCACAGGCTTGGTGAAGAGGACTACATCAAGACGCCATCTGGGAATTACTTCGTCAAGGCGTCACAACGTAAAGGTCTGCTGCCTGATATCCTTGAGTCTCTCCTTGCTGCTCGGAAGAAGGCAAAGGCAGACCTCAAGAAAGAAACAGATCCATTTAGACAGAAAGTAAGAACACTCATTATTTGCCTCTGTTTGTGTGTCTGCCTGTCTGTCTGTGCATCTGTCTGTCTGTCTGTCTGTGCATCTTCTGTATGTCTGTTTGTGTATCTATTTCCGTCTGTTCGTGTGTGTGTGTGTCTGTCTGTCTGTGCATCCATCTCTCTGTGTATCTGTGTCTGTTTTTGTATGTGTGTGTGTGTGTCTGTCTGTGCATCTAATTGTCTGTCTGTTTGTGCATCTGTCTGTCTGTTTGTGCATCTGATTGTCTGTCTGTTTGTGCATTTGTCTGTCTGTCTGTTTGTGCATCTGTCTGTTTGTGCATCTCCAAGTCACTCATTATTATACCTCTCTCTCTGTCTCTCTCTGTCTCTGTCTCTCTGTCTCTCTCTCTCTCTCTCTCTCTCTCTCTCTCTCTCTCTCTCTCTCTCTCTCTCTCTAATGCCAAAGTGAATCCATAGATTTTTTTTCCCCTCTACTCTCTCGAGCTGCTCTCGGGTGCCTGCCCTTTCCTCTCTTGCTTCCTTCTTTCCATCCCTTCTCTTCTGTTTTTCATTCCCTCATTCTTTCCTTTTTCCTTCTGTCTATGAGTGACTCTGCACTGAGTGACAAGCTAAATGGGGTCCTGTACATCAGGAAACCATTTACTATACTGGGTGGTAACTACATAACCAAATTATGGCACCTGGTGGTTTAGTGGGCAGTTAAGGCGCTCCAGTCAGATTGAGCCAGTGCAGGTTTATATCCAAGGGTTGGTTGGTGTTTATTGCTCACGTAATGCCACTCAGGGATGAGTGAGGTGGTCACTCTCATCTTAAATGTCAGGACTAGCTTGCATAGCCCAGGGCTTCTGTGCTCCTCATGGGGCAACACTGGATTAGATGGATGGAATTATCTACCTATCAGTTTATCTGTTTATTGCCAGACGCCTTAGTCCTGTAAGGGGTGGCCACAAACAAATTGCCTCTATGCCTTCTTGTCCCCAGCCATTTAGCTGGCCTTCCCCCTGCTCACACTGCTTAGGTTGAGCAGAATATGTATTACTTTGGACTAATGACAGTATAAATCTTCTCCATTTTCTGTAACACACACACTAGCCTTCCCATAGCCACTGCTCACTTGACTTTTTTTTTTACATTACTGCAGTACCAAAGTGTAATACCAGTAGTTTATGTACAGTCGTGGTCATAAATAATCACCTATCCTCCTGTACCCCTTGCCTCAGGCTGGCTCCTTCATGCACGGCAAGACATACTGGAGTAAGAGGGGCTGAGAGGGAGGGGCCAGAGAGAGAGAGAGAAGGAAAGGTGGGTGGGGGGACGAGTGATGGTGCTGGGGTGGGGTGAGGGAGGGGAGGGAGGTTAGGCAGGGGAGTGAGAATGAAATGCGAAGTGGTGGCACATAATTTGTCTATTCAGGGCATGATATAAAGGAATTAATATTCCTTAGATAATGCTGCATTACACCTTGTACAGCTGGGTCAGATAACATTCTTCAAAGTGCTGCTGTCAAGGGCTGGCTCGTGAGGGAAATATACTGACGTAACAGATCAAACATTAGTGCGGAGCCAGATATTTGTGTTTATCCGTGTATCTTGACTTCGGATGCAGAATGGAATCTGGATGGCTTTGACTTCCGTAATGTTTGTGTAAGAAATGTCCTCTATAGTTATATGTAATCAGTGCTTGTAATAAATACCATTTGCAGCCTTTGACATGGCTGTGTCCACAGTAAATATGATCATCCTCTTGGTATACGCTCCCTCGGTGCAGTCACCATCATGTCAGCTATTTTATGGCATCTCTATATGAAAAGGTTATTTTAAATAATTGTGCATAAAAGGTAAATAAATTTGATGTCTGTGCGCCTGGGTGGATATAATAACGGTATTTTTCATAATCTGTTAGAAGGAAAATGAAACAAATCCTACTCAAACTCCAAAAATATATATATGTCAATGTTTACCTACATTCGTCAAGCCAAAGCAACCAGGAAAGCCTTAGTAAGTGGTCCAGTGGCCTCCTGCCTCAATATTTTCTTGCTATTGTTCACATGACCGAGGAAACAATGTTTTTGATGGTTTGCTGGTTTCATTTGAAAAGCTCCCATTCTTCCTTGGTGTGCTGGAGGAGGCGGGCCCTTGTCCTCTCGTTCTCTGGCTTTCACACATTGACAGTCTGGTCCTACACAATTTCGTAGCCTCTGCACTAATATTTGATCTGTCATATCTCATGAGCCAGCCCTTGATATTACCATCTATCGAAAGCTTGTTATCTGACGCCATTATACAGGGTGTAATGCAGCATTATCTCTCGAATATTAACTCCTTTATATTATGCTCTGAATGAAGGAAAATAGACAAAATATGTGGCCACTAGCCACTTCGCGTTTCATTCTTCTTCCCCTACCTACCCTCCTTTCCATCCATCACTCCACCCCAGCAACATCATTCGTCTCCCCAACCACTTTTCCTTCTCTGGCCCCTCCCTCTCAGCCCCTCTTACACCAGTATGACTTGCCATGCATAAAGGAGCAAGCCTGGGGCATGGAGTACAGGAGTATATGTGATTATTTATGATCACGACTCTATGTACTAAAGTGCTTTGAATTGTTTATTTGTTTGTGAGAAAGGGATGAGCTAGGGGAAGGGCAGCAAAATGCTAGAGGACAGGGTGACATTGAGGCGATTTGTTTGTGGCCACCCTTCACAGGATTAACCCTCCCCATCCCGACCGATTTTCCACCACTGACTCCCCCCAATCCCGACCAAGTTTGGAAAAAAAAAATCTGGGCTCAAACCTCTGCTTTTGGTGAAAAACATTGAAAATTCATAGAGAAATCGCTCACCTGAGGTTTAAAATACTGAATCCATGTATCAGTACCCCTTACCTTACTGGGTTTTCTATCAGGCTGGCTCCAAAGAAAACAAGTTCTATGGGAGGGTAACTATTCCACACCACTCATAAACGGTATTTATTTATTTATTTGGTACGAATTTACATGTAATACAAGAGTATATTGGTTTTCACACAGTAATATAGGCGATATAAGCATTGTTCCACTCACAAAACACATCAACATACCTGACCTTTTTTGGCAACATTACCTGATCATCATTTCGGACTGTTTCTTCCTCTATTGCTATGTAAACTTTGTCCTCCACATTCTCATCGATTTGGGAATCACTCTGGCCTTTGAATTTCGTACCGTGGCATGAAATGTCTTTACTGGCCAGGTCACTGGTAACAGGTGAATTGCCAAGACAATGGCGTGCGGGGCAGTGAGGTGTCATGCAGGGTAATGCACTGTCCCTGCCTGGCATCTTGTAAAGGAAGGTGTCTCCGTGGTATAAGTACCAAAAATCATGTGCACAAAATTTGAGAAAATGTGCAAAGGGACAGACCTTGTAATTGCGTCGCGTTTATATACGTCATCGGGACTCAAAACAGTGACAAAAATGTTCGGACGTATATATATCGTCAACGGAGACGCGGGTTAAGGTGCTCAGGCTATAGATAGACAAATAGGTAGATTAATTTTTTTATTAAGAATGACTATAGTTTCTATTTTTTTTTTAATGGAAAAAATTTAGTTGTTAGAAGTAACCAGAAGCCTGGGATCCCACATTACTGAGTGAAGTCAGTAATGATACATGAAGGTCAGATCTGTTCCGAATTCCATACATCAGTAATTGCAGTAGACCCTGACTATATTGAATTCAACTGGGGAAGAACCAGATCCGATAAATCTGATAGTCAGTTATATCTGTGGCCCCTCTTCCCTTCCAGTTGGGGATTTCAAGCACATTTGTTTCATTTGTGTTTTTGTTTATTAAGGTTTCAACATGCTTGCATTCATTGGCCTTGGTCACCCGAGTGGGCTGTTTCCCCATGCTGCTCGATCTCTGGTAGCTTCCTTATTCAGTCCCCTTATCTCTGAGGTCACCTTCCTATGTGACTTTTTGTCCCAACTTCTGTCTCAGGTCTTTTTCGATTTACCTCTTTGCAACTCTAGCCCCAGTGTTAACACCTCTCAGTTTTTGCACCCAGTTGTCATCCCCCACCCATTCCACATGCTCAAATCATCTCAGTCTACCCCACCTCATCATAACAGTAATACACCCCTCCCATTCCAATCCCCAATCTAATTCCCCCCAACCCTTATCTCTGTCACAACCTTCTCCTACCCCTTCCTCTCCACTCACACCCCTACCTCTCCCTAGTGCTGTAGCACCCAATAGACATCGTACACACAACATTAACATTCTTCAGTTAAACATAGATGGCAAAAACAAAAACACACAATTCATCAAACAACAAAACATACACATTGTCATTTTACAAGAAACACAACAATGAAGAACAAACACACACACAAAAAAAAAACACCTACACTTCATAATTTCACCACCATCAGACAAGATCGGGCCGACGGCAGTGGTGGTGGACCCATCACCCTGTTACAATTCAATCCATCAACTTTCCAGATATTACCTAATGCACATGCAGCACATCACTTCTGCCTTCACATGACAATCCACACAACAGAAATACAATCAATTAAAAGAACACTTGTAACAAATTATGCATAACAATTGTTCGATACATACATCCCCACCCCCAATCATCCCCCCACCCAGTACCAAACAATTACTTTCTTCAAATACATCACATCACTAACATACCCAACATCATCCTGGGTGGTGATTTCCTAACGCCAAAGTGTGCCTGGC